>NW_026571047.1:3803751-3871251 GCF_026225935.1 Boleophthalmus pectinirostris
ATCATTCTATGGAAACATATTTGAGGAGACAGAGACGTGTTCTGTGTTCAGACCCGGTGTTCTGTCACGGACCGACTGGGACCAGAAAAAACACCCCTGGACTTTTCCCCCATGAGTCGCCCCATCGGTGGATTCAGTATTTAAATGGAGATTTGCTCCTTCTGGACTTCAGCGACACCAAAACCGTCCATAAAAGAACAGAGATTGTGACGGACAGTGAAAGACGAGGAAGGAAAATGATGACTAAAAATATATTTAAAAATGGGGGAAAAAAAGCCTTTAAAAATTATGATTTGAGTTTTGTAAAAAATGACAAAAAATTATGAGAGAAAATGATCCTGGTGGAAATAATATCAGTTTAAGTATTGGGACTAAAAATGTATTTAAAAATGGGAATAAAATGCCTTTAAAATTATGATTTGAGTTTTGTAAAAAATGACAAAAAATGATTAAAGGAAATGATGCTGGCTGGCCTGGGAACGCCTCGGGGTCCCCCGGAGGAGCTGGAGGACGTGTCTGGGTGAAGGAAGTCTGGGAGTCCCTGCTTAGACTGCTGCCCCCGCGACCCGGCCCCGGATAAGCGGACGAAAATGGATGGATGGATGGATGATGGTGAAAATAATATGGGTTTTAAGTATTGGGACATTCTTTTTTTTTTTTTTTATTTATTTAAAAATGGGAAAGGGGGGAAAAAAGAGAGAAAAAGAGAGAAAAGGAGTTTCAGTTGTGAACTGGCCGCGGTGTGTGGATGTACGGAGGCCTAGTGGTGTGTTTATGTTGCACTACAACATGACTTTTGTTTAATTTGGTCAGATTTGTGTTGATGTTTGTGGTCGGGGGAAAATGGAGGCTTTTTGTTGTTGTTGTTGTTGTTTTGTATTTGTTGTGGGTGTTGCTTTACGTTTTTGTCTCTGTTTCTTGCTGATTGTTGAAATTGTTAAATGTTGATCGTTGTATTTTTTCAATGTTATATTCTGTTGTCCTTAAGAAAATTTTTTTTTTTTTAAAGACCCAAATTATTCTAACTGGAACTGATGCTGAGTCTGACGACAGCGACACAGAAGAGTTTGCGGCGCAACTTTTCCCTCCGGAGGTCGAGGCCGAGTTGTTCAGAAGTGACACCGAGGATGAAGAATTGAATGGATTTAGTCTCCGTTCAGACTGCGGGGCTTAACGCTCAATTCTGATGTTTGTTGCGAGGTCGTTCACATTTCCAGTTAAATGTGACTTGTATGTGACTCCAGTGTGAACATTAAACGGCCCAAAAGTGTCCCACATGTGACACTGGAGACACGACGACGTCAACCGCAGCGAGCGTCTCTGTGTTTACAGAAGTTGTCCAAACATGGACGCAGCATTGAGCACCTGGAGATTTTAAAGTTCCTCTCGTACCGGAGCCACAACATGAACAACTTACTTGTTTTAAGGAGGAGATTGAGAAGGAGAAGGACGAGGTTTTTGGCCGTGGTGTTTTGTGGGACAGTCTGTTGAAAGGAACGTGTGGATGTGGAGACGGAGTCAAGAGTGGTGAGTGGAGATGTGCTTCACTTCAGTGACACAGAGTTCATTAACAATTTTCTCCTACTTCAGCGCAGAATAGTGACGTTTGTGTCTTGTTGATAATGTGTAGGTGGATGAATGTGACCTGACCGTTCACACTGAAGTCACATGTCAAAAGATCAGATACAGGAGCATAGGGGCCAAAAAATCGGATTTGGGTCACTTCAGGTGCAGTGTGAACGTAGAGTTAGTGATTTGGAGTGAGATGGAGAGTTTGTTAAACTTGTTCTGTTCTGTTGTTTATAGTTTATCTGAAGAACAGTCAAATATGTGACGGTAACAGTCTGTTGTTCTCTCTTCTGTTGTTATTGTACAGGAAATGTCGGCTCCTTCTCTCTCATTTTATAAAACAAATTTCCCCCAAAAAGTGACACTTATATGTCTTTTTTCTTCGTTACACATGTTTTGTGTGGTGTGACTTCTACTCCAGACACATATAGTGAGTGTGTGGGGTGTGTGATGCTTTACCGGTGAAATTCATCTTCCCGTTGTTGAAGACACAGATCCTGACTTTTTCACAGTGAAAGTAGAGGCCAGAGAACAGCTCCGGCTCATAACTGCACAAACAGTCTCACATGAGTCTTTTTCACAGTGAATCTTGAAACTAAATCCGTGTGTTGAGTTTCCGGAGCAGCGGACTGACCTGGAACATCCTCGGAGCTCCTCGTAAAGACGATCCAGTCGGACGGGGAACGTCTGGGAGACCGCCAAGACGTTGTGCACCTTGTACTTTGAGAAGGTGACAGGGAATCCCAGCTTTTGAACGATCCGCGCGAATCTCCGAGCAGCGGTGTGCGCGTCATCCAAACTGCGGAGAAAACCACAACAACTGAGATCTGATTGTACATGCATGTCTACGGACGAATGTTCAGCCGTTACCATGGTTACACTACGCATGCCAAGGCTGGGCACCATTAAGAAGTCACCGATACGATACAAACCTCGATACACAGGCCACGATACTTCGATACACAGGCCACGATACTTCGATACACAGGCCACGATACTTCGATACACACAGGCCACGATACTTCGATATACATACACAGGCCACGATACTTCGATACACAGGCACGATACTTCGATACACAGGCCACGATACTTCGATACACAGGCCACGATACTTCGATACACAGGCCACGATACTTCGATACACAGGCCACGATACTTCGATACACAGGCCACGATACTTCGATACACAGGCCACGATACTTCGATACACAGGCCACGATACTTCGATACACAGGTCACGATACGATACACATGCCACAATACAATACATACTTCGATACAGTTTCGATTCAGTACAATATATTTCAAATTGATTTGCTACGATTCAATAAAAATCGAGTCTAAATTGTGGCTGTGACACTAAAAGTCTTTGTTAAATCACTTGTTCTTGTGCAAAGAGTTTCCTTCCTCTAAACAAGCAACAAAACTGTAGCTCTGTAACAAAATAATTTAGTGAAATAAACCAAAAAATATTCTTGGTGATATATCAATACATGAGTCCACGATATCGATACTGTATCATCACATTAAACTATGCGATATATTGATATTTTGATATTTTCACGCCTCTGATCCACACATGAGCAAACGCTGCCAAAAAGTCGGAAGATTGTGTAAAAATTCAAGAAAAACGACACACAATAAAACTAATCCACTTTGAAAATGTGACTTGTTCCTCCACTTCTGCCCTGGGAGCTCAAACTGACGGGACACAGGAAGCGCTCATGTTCACTTTGTGTTTAGAGCGCAGCGGCGGGCGGCGGCGGCGGGCGGCGGCGCGGCGGCGGCGGCGGCGGCGGCGGCGGCGGGTTAGATTTGTCCGTGTGTGTAAAGTCGTGTCGTGAGTTCAGGTCAGACCTGTGTGCTCCGGTGCAGCTCAGGTTTCCTCTTCCTGAGATCATCGCCGTGGATCTGGGAGTCCGAATCCTCATGATCACCTGATTAAACTAAACAAGACAAATATACACGGTTTAATAAACCTGGTTTAGACCTGGTTTAGTCCTGGTTTAGACCTGGTTTAGTCCTGGTTCAGTCCTGGTTTAGTCCTGGTTTAGTCCTGGTTCAGTCCTGGTTTAGTCCTGGTTTAGTCCTGGTTAGTCCTGGTTTAGTCCTGGTTTAGTCCTGGTTCAGTCCTGGTTTAGTCCTGGTTTGGTAGTCCTGGTTTAGTCTGGTTAGTCCTGGTTTAGTCTTCAGTGGTTATAGTCCTCTCGGTTTATTCCGTGTTATATTCCACATTCCGTCCGGTCGTTGCGATTTTTCTGAGATTCAGGCGACAGTTGAGTGATGCTGAGCACATCACGTTCCTGAAACACGACACAACACGTCCACACATCAATCTGAGAAGGTAGAAACATCTGAAAAGCTGATTTTTCATGAGATGGGCCCTTTAAAATTCACACTGGAGATCACACACACAAGTCACATTTAACTGGAAATGTGAACGACCTCGCTAAAAACATCAAAAAAATCCAAACTGAGCATTAAGCCCTGCAGTCTGAACGTAAACGTAAAGAGCGGCACGTCAGAACCAGCAGTGCCTCCAGTTGGCATCACGCCCCCAGGGACTGTTGATGACATCAGCCGCAGAGCATCAGTACAGTGACTTACGTGATGTTTAGATTGAGCTGCTCGACCGGTGCCTTTTGGGAGCTGGAGGCCACCTGCAGAGGGCTCTCCGGTCTGGTGTAAGGATTGTCCCGAGGAGAGTAATAGTTTTTTCTTGGAGAGGGTCCTGGTTTGTCAGGAGAGTTCAGTGACCGTGTGGTTCTATCAGTGTCCATACTGATACGGTCTTCCAATATGGCTTCAGTTTGGGCTGACATATGACCCCAACACCTTAGCTTCTGGGTTCATTGTTCTGTTGTGCATGGATATGTGTAAAAACACACAAATACATTTGAACTCAACACACTTAAGAGCCAACATCATATTTTGCACTTTAAACTACTACAACACACAGTCATGTTTGATGGTGTTTTATTAACACTGTCTACAATCTGACCTTTGAACACACCATGTGCATTTTGAAATATTTTATCACTCCAAGCTACAATTTGCAAATTAGATGTTATGTCCAGACAGTTAATCTACAATTACTTTTACTTGAGAACTAGTTTTCCCAAATACCTTTTACTCTTACTTGAGTAACTTGTTGAAACACTATGTACATGTACTTAAGTCATATTATATTGAAGTAACAAGTAGCACAATCATAAAACTCATGAGTTGTGTCTAGAAACAACATTATGGACCAAAACATGTAGACAGAGTCGTCCAGTGTGATTTTTTTTTTCATTTGTGTCTCATTTTCAGAGTTACAGTGACGACTAACAACGACTACTTACCACGTATCCGATGAGAACAGGAGCTGAAGCTTTGTTTGAGCTGGTGACTTGTAAAAGTTGAGGAGAGCTTGAGATATGCTGCTATCTGTGTGTCGTCCTGGACGAAAGTGGACAAACTGAACTTAACTCTACCTTATACACCTCCGATGTTATGTAACATCAAAGATGTACCATGACGACGGAACTCGATATGCTAATGAGACACTTTTTTGATATATTTGAAAGTAAACAATATTGTGACCCTACAACTGTACAGAACTCACTCTTATGTAACAGATAATACTCCCTACAACTGTAGAACAACTCACTCTTATGTAACAGATAATACTCCCTACAACATCACAACTGTTATGAACATGGGCCTCCAGCTCCTCCTACAGCCATATCTGCTTTGATCTGTGTGTGTGTGTTTGTGTGTGTTTGTGCGCGTGTGTGTGTGTGTGTGTGTGCGTGTGTGTGTTTGTGTGTGTTTGTGTGTGTGTGTTTGTGTGTATTTGTGCGTGTTTGTGTGTGTGTGTTTGTGCGTGTTTGTGCGTGTTTAACTTTTATTTACAACATAACATGTTCATCACATGTCCTCGCCTCCTTTACTTCTTCGTGTACTTGTTTATTTAATGTTTGTTGGCTGGTAGGTTGGACCCACCATCATTTCTGGGTTGTAGTACATGGTCTGAAAGGGAGCTGTGGGAACTGTTGTTGGGTTGGTATATCCAGTCATTTGTGGGACTGTTCGGTTATAACCCAGTGGTACCATCATAACACGGTACTTCAATGAAGGCTGAGCGGGACCTGCCGGAGCTGCGGGGTGGGTGTAAGCTGCAGGTGTTGTTGTGTTGCTTTTCCGTTTCTTTCTCCCAAAGTTATCACTGGGGGACCACCCTGGGAACTTGGCCTCGTGCTCCCTCTTTGCCACTCTTGCCTGCTCGAAATATGGGGCTTGTTCATCATCTGAGAGCATTGTCCATCTCTCCCCAGCGATTTTGTTCACCTCCGCCGAATTAGTGATATTAAATTGTTGCATAATAAGCTCCCTTTGCTCAGCCTTGTACAGCATGAAGGCATTAGGAGGTTTTTTGATGTATGGCTTCTTGTATTGGTCACACACACACACACACACACACACACACACACACACACACACACACACACACACACACACACACACACTGTAACCTGACAAACCTAATGCAATGTACAGTAGTTTCATTAACGGGATGTATGCTGATTGTGTTATGAGAGTGCTCTGAAGGGGGAGTGACTTAGCAAGGGGAGTAAAGGGAACGTATTATAGATGTTAATATGTAGTTTTCTGTGAATAGAACATTTGGGCCCGGTCAAGCAGAAGTAAACAACAAGGCCAAAAATTCAAGTTAATGCATCTGATATAAAAATGTATTGAACAGATACATATGTACTCTAGTTTATGAAACTGTTGACCTTTTTTCTGTACCATTTTTGGTTCTAAAGTTCCATACGTTTTAAACAGACCATGTATGAAACATGGAACAAAAATTATTTCCCAAATTTCAAAGACCTGCAAATCATGTAAATAAATGGATGTATTTCATCATATCTTGTGTTATTCCATCTTTGAACTGTTGATGAAGATACATGATTTTTCAAAAAAAAGTATTTAAAATGATAAAAATTAGCTTGGAAGGACTGACATATTTTATAAAAATAGTTTCCTTTCATTTTGAAATAATATTAAAGTATTCGGAAGAAAAAAGCGACAAATGATGTAAAATCCTGCACCTTCTACTTGTTTGCACAGTTTTCCCTCTGTTACTTTTCCCTCCGTTACCATGACCTTTCTTAATAAAAAATCTCATGAGTCAAAAAGTAAGAGGTTTTTCAACCTAATCTTGTACCATATGGTAGAAAACTATATGAAGCAAATATTCAAACCAGTTTGTTAAGGATATGGAAGTGAGAACCAAGAGTTATCACTGTTTGGATTTATTGACCAAAAAGTGCTGCATATTTCATTTCCTCCGTTACCGACATGAGTTTTTAAATTTTTTGTCAACAACTTGAAAGAATATCACAGGTTTAACTTGACCCTGTTGGAGTGTAACTCTTTCCTACATTCTGATACTTTACTTATTTCAATAGTTCCTCTAGTTTCTGAATAAGAGACATTTGAATGTCAAAAATCTGCCCCTGTTTCCCTCCATTACCACTTGACCGGACCCATTTTCGAAACAATATAAAGGCAACGTGGTGACCTAAATATGTTATGTGTTAGTAGATAAAGGCGTATTGTGTAACTTTTCTGGTGGAGGATCTATCAAATGTTTTTCTCCATGGAGACGTTAATTGCTTTGTCTGGAATGTTTCACAGTATGGCATTAAAGCTTTCTATCATCATGGAAGACCAGTCACAGTGTCTGTTTGTCGATGTATTTTTGAGCTATAAAAAGCACCTGTAGTTGAATAAATGTAAAGTAGAGCAGGTGATGAACCCCCAATCAAAAGTTTACACAGTGCACTTTTAATGCCCCATAAAAGTGTAATACCCTGTCTGTAATAGCAGTACTTGTGTTGGTACACGGTGTGCACAGGAGAGAGCGCCTGTAGTGGTAAATGTGGTGATGTGGCTCCATTTGGCGCAGGGTAATGACTTCATTAGGTGGAGAAATAGGCCTCATCCTTCACAAACACCGAGCGGGCTTCCATCGGCGGTCCAGGAAGCAGAGGGGAACATGGTATAAAGTGATCACTGTGACTTCATATGGTGGGATTATCATTATTGTAAGTATAAATGATAGTTTTACACCATTAAAGAAGCAATTTGCAAAGAAAAGTTGAACATAGTTGGACATTATAGCAAGAAGAGCGTTTTAAAACATACTAATGACCATACGTCTTCACTAGAATCATCTGGATCATTTCAGTCCTGGAATTGCCGATCTTTATTGAACTAAAGAAGGAGGTAAAAGGAGCTGTTCACTTGAAAATGATCACTTCATGTCATTGCAAGGAGGAACAGAGCATTTTGAGCTTTGGAGATGTAGACACACTAATATAAAGTAGTAGTAGTAAAGAAGTATAGAGTTGTAAAACACACTGATAATATTTGTCTGATATTTTAAATACTTTATTGTTACTCAGAAGATGGATAAGATCCTTTATGACTATATGCAGCATGAATGTTTTCACACTCCATGATTGTGTCTCATATAGAGGATTGCAGAACCACACGGTCACTTGCTGCTGGCACAAAACTCAAACCAGTCAAATCACTTAAAAAAAAAAAAAAAAAAAAAGCTGTAAAAAATACTGGACAAGAAACCATTTTCAATTCACCATTGCACTATTTTAGATAAGTACAACTTGCTTGAATTTTAATAATTTTGTTCATTTTAAATATGGATGTTTTATATACAAAGTTTTGTATTTACGTGCCCCCCCTTCATTACAGGATTTTATTAAAATAAAGAGTGTCAGTGGGATGGGAACTGTGAGCTCTCACACAGACACACCATATTTGGACAAAGTGTGTCTCAGTCAGAGGCACGAAGTTCTGGAATAGTCTCCCATTATCAATAAGAGAAGCTCCAACATGGACACTTTCAAATCCCACTTGAAACAGGCTAAAGGAAAAACAGACTTGTGGACAGTTTACAACTGTCACTTATCACTTGTTATTGTTCTTTTTTTCCTTTAAGTTAATGGTTTTACCTGCCTAGGGACTACAGATGGAAATTTGCATTCTTGCTATAATCTGACATATTTACACTGCAATGTTGTAGGTGTTCATTAATATGTACTGTCAATAGTAAATAAATAAACAAAGAAAGAAAGAAAGAAAGAAAAATGGAAGGGGACATTCAGGTGTTCATGTAGCTCACATTCACACATTTCATCACACACTAAAACTATTTTAAAAATAATTAAAGGCAATAAATTATCATTCAAAGTTTGTGCAAGATAGAGCCGGATGGCTGTAAGGGACAAAGGATTTCTTAAACCTTTCAGTCCCGGAGTGAGAGGAGTCGTCTGCCACTGCTGCTCCTCTGTGCAGCCAGGACACTGTGGCGGGGGTTGGTGCAGGTGTCCATTACGGCCTCCAGTCTGTTCCTGCAGAGCTGCCCCTTTTTCAACAGCTTCTGCAGCCTCCTGCTGTTCTTATCAGCCAGACTGCTGCTCCAGGACAACACCCCATAAAAAAGGCACTGGTCATGACCGTGTGGTAAAACATCAAGAGCCGCTCCTCACAAACATCAAATGACCTCAACCTCTGAAGGAAGAAGACGTGGCTCTGACCTCTTTTATAAAGAGCATCTGTGTTCGGAGTCCACTCCAGTTTGTCATCCAGAAGCACCCGCAGATATCTGTAGGTCCTCACAGTCTCAGAGCTCTCTCCCTGAAAGCAGACCTGCTGAGGAGTCGTCTTTGTCCTCCTGAAGTCCAAGACCTTCTCCTTCATCTTGGCTGCACACCACACCTCTGGATGAAGCTGTTGATGAGGCTGGTGTGTTCTCCCTCTTGTCCACTTCTTATACACACCACTACAGCTGTATCATCTGAAGACTTTTGGATGTGACAGGACTCAGAGTTGCACTGAAAGTTGGCAGTGTATAAGTAAAAGGAGTTTTGGTAACAGTGATGGAATTCCCTAGTCTGATGTCACTATTTCCATCCACAAACAAAAATTTTAAACCTGAAAAATGGCCAAATTGTGAAAAATAGTGTGAACTTTGTGAAATATTTGCACTTTATAACTTGTTCTGGTCCCTTGTGTGGGTTCACTACATGCTACAAGTATGTCTTCCATCAAGAACATATAAACAATTGTGAAAACCGACACTTTTCTAGAAAATCTGAAGACCTGTTCCTCCACTTCTCTGTTTTGAGAGTTTGGACTGTATAAGGAAAGAATGAGAGTGTATTATAACAAATGCATGAATGGAGATGTGATTTGAGTTTGATGGAATACACTCTCCATTGAAACACACAACTAACTGAATTATGTAACTTAGCAACAGTGGTGGAATGTACCCAAGTGTAGCAGAGAGGGTTATACTCCCCAAGTGCGTCGCCTATTAAAGGGGCACTGCCTTTGCTGTTCGGCCCCCCTCCACTTACGCTACGTTAAGGCACACTCATCCCCCGTTTAACTAGGTGTCATGTTCCAGAGTGTTGTGGGCATCGTATTGGGTGAGTTATCGCGGTCGCCTGTCTGTTCATCTTAACTGTGCTCGGGCTAAAATGGGTGTTGTTTTCAGTGAACTTGGTGTGGAATTTCGACTCGTGTGCGTGATGAGGGGGCGTATGATGGTAGACGTGTGAAACGACAGGTTCTGCGCAACCCTCGGTATGTGTCTGTCGTCCTGTGGTGTATGTGGGTTAGTGGATTGTGCCACAGTCTAACCAAATCTATTCTGGTACTTCTAGGGCTCTGGCGGAGACAACCCTCCCCTTAGAGATCTACCATGAGGATTACATGAGGATTTTTGTTTGTGTAAAGGCTGTTTGTGGCCAGGTCAGAATGTCCAGTAGCCTGATTCATCAGCTTGTTTCACTTTGTAGAAACCGTCTGACTTCGCAGTATTAGAATTCATTTGCTCGACAGGTAGGTGGGTACTTCTTTTATTTAACCAATCGCTGCTATTTGGTCATGACGTTTGTAATGCGCCACCAAGGGGGTTAACTGGATATTAAGCTTTTCCCAAATCCCGTAGGAAGAAGGACAATAACATCTTTCCCTTTGATAAAATTCACCAAACATTCTCTTTGTTCCTGCTTTAAATCCTCGATCTCGGGAAACGTTTCCAATACAGAATGTCTGGCTCTTCGCTGATTGGCTGGTGCACTTTTTGTGAACCGTCTAGTGTATTCTCATTCTTGACCTAGTCGCTGGTGAGAAATGGAATTGACCAGAGGCACTAGGTGGCGCCAGCCTGGCTAAATGTCCAGGGCACCAACCTTTAAATAAATAATAAATGAACATATTTTGTAATCTACATCTCTGTCACGAACTTTCTTATATAAATCTTGTCCTGGTTTAAACAGGTGACATTGTGGTTAAATTTTTAAGTACACAATTATCTGGCATTATAGTGCCCTCCCTCGCCTGGTTACACAAGTAAAAGTTGTGAAGTCGTAAAAGTATTAAAGTAGTACACAAATCTTTATCAACATCTCTTCATTTGAAGTTTTATCAGATCTCAAAATCTGTGTGAAATACTTTTACTTTTCACTCCTCAAGTACATTTTAAAACAGGTATCATTTACCTTAAAGATTCTTTCAAGTGATTCCTTTAATTTAACTTAAAATTTTGTTTATTTATTTATTTATTTATTTATTTTATTTACTTCTTCCACCACTGTGTAGCAAATAGTACAATCTTTCATAGATTACTAAAAACTTCTGATCTGTTCCAATGTTCTTTCCTCATCACAAACAGGCCTGGAGTTGTGTTTTGTTTCATTCATACATGTTTTACACACAAACCCTGCATGTTTGGGCAGAGTTCTTCTCTCAAACTGAAAACACTCTGTTCCACCTTGTGATGTCATTTGGTACAGGAATTGCTCCATTGTGTTTTCAAACTCCAAACACTTTCACTAGAACCATTTGGATAATTTCAGTCCTGGAATTGCCAGTCTCCACTGAACTAAAGGTAAAAGGAGCTGTTCACTTGAAAACTACCACTGCATGACATCACAAGGTGGAACAGAGCATTTAGAGCTTTGGAGATGTAGACAGACTAATAAAAAAGAGTTACTCTATACATTTTTGAGGCGGTAACAACATTCTAACATGATTTAAAGCTCACAAGAGTCAATTTTGTGTAATATAGGGCAACTATAAATATGCAAATAACTGATTTATGTAATTTAGCAGCTGACACAATCTTTCAAAAACTAAAAACTTCAGATTCAAAAGCAGTTCTAGCTGGTCCTGCACTGCATTTTTGTCAGAGACTCTTAACTCTGACCTGGCCATTTCCTTCCAAAATAAACAGATTAGCAGAGCCGAGCGTCTGTAAACTTGGAGTCCGATTTGGGTCATTGTAATTAATCCAGCCTCACCCGGGCACGCTCCTCACAGGGCTCACCCATTAGGAGAGGTTACCGTCCCTGAGAATGACCTGTCCATCTGTTACTGCTTGGTCCAGATTAATGACGCTGCTCAGACGCGGGGCAGATTAAAAGCACTCAGGATTCTTGAGGATGACGTAAGAAGAATGAAAAGTGGAAGTTTATTTGTGGACAGATGCGAGAGGTGACGGGAGCGGTCAGCGTGGATCCAGTGACCGCACCTGCTCCTACAGACAGTGTTGGGAAGGTGACTTTTAAAATGTAATCCCCTACAGATTACAGATTACATACTCCAAAATGTAGTTTGAAATGTAATCCATTAAATTACTTAAAGTGAGTAACATAATCTGAATACTTTGGATTACTTGATATTGTCATGTTTTTTAAAACTGCATGAATGTAGCGACCACATCCTGAAAATTCTTGTTTGTTCTTCAAATTGGCTGAGCCCAAGTCTCCATGAACAGACTTTTGTTTTACTGTAAAGTTGCAAAGACTAGAATCTTAATATAAGATGTTTTGTTTGCTAAAAGAAAATAAAAAGCCAAGTCTTTCCTTAACCAAATTAAAAATATTATTGATAGAGAAATGATTTCTATATGAGATCACTGCTGCCTTAAAATATGTCTACCTACTGTTAGTGTCATATTGTTTAGTCCTGGTTTAGTCCTGGTTTATTCCTGGTTTATTCCTGGTTTTAGTCCTGGTTTATTCCTGGTTTAGACCTGGTTTAGTCCTGGTTTAGACCTGGTTTAGTCCTGGTTTAGACCTGGTTTAGACCTGGTTTAGTCCTGGTTTATTCCTGGTTTATTCCTGGTTTTAGTCCTGGTTTAGTCCTGGTTTAGACCTGGTTTAGTCCTGGTTTAGACCTGGTTTAGTCCTGGTTTAGACCTGGTTTAGACCTGGTTTAGTCCTGGTTTATTCCTGGTTTTAGTCCTGGTTTATTCCTGGTTTTAGTCCTGGTTTAGCCCAAAATGTGAAAACAGGAAAATACCGCCATGTAATCCATTTATTTCAACAAAGTAACTGTAATCCAATTACCACTCACTGAAACAGTAACTGTAACTGAATAGTTACTCGTAATTTGTACTTTGATTACATAACTCCGGTACATGTAATCCGTTACTCCTCAACACTGCTTACTGAGGCTGATGGACAAAATAAAGAAAGAAAACCCCCCATGGTCATGTAGAGTGGGTTAATATGAACGTTTTAAGACCAAAATGAGAAAGCTCACAGCAGCAGTTACAGAGAGAGGGGACGTTTTTTGTTTTTTTTGTTTTTTCAATACAAAGAGAATTGGAGCCAGAGTCAGTGGAGCCAGAAGCGTGCCCATGTTAGAAGTTAAGTAGGATTGGGGGCTGGTTAGTATTTGGATGTGCCACAGTGGGACAGCAGTGGCTCTAGTGGAAACTGTTGTTGAATCCTTTGGCAAGACACTTTCCTTGCCTAGTATAAATGGTCGGAGCCAGTCAGTCTACTCTAGGACAGCTGTGGCTACAACAGTATGAATTCTGATGTATGAATTCAGTTTGAATTTGAATTTATTTATTTGGAGGATAAGCCCCTTGAGATGTCCCGCCATCTAGTTTTCGAAGGAGGTCCTCAAATGGAGTGAATGAATAATGCACACATTTAAAGGTCCTACATTACACAAATTTGACTCATGTAAGATTTTAAGACAGGGGTCAATCACTCACATCAATCAAATTATTAAATGACTCTTCATTTTGACAGGGCGATTCGATTTTAAGGGGTAACATTACAGTTTTCTCTAAACTTTAAGGCCGCCGCACTACAGGAGAATTTGCCAGATGTTGTCTGCGATTTGCTTCTCCCTGAATTTTCGGAGGCGATACTCAACTTTTTGTCTTCGTGTGCGATTTTGAAGCTGCTGCGTTCCTCGTGTCACTGTCAGATCATAACCAACCAAACATCAGCAGGAACGCTACAGCAACAGCCAATATAACAGAGCGTCAGGGGCAGAGGAGTGATGGACATACAGTAGATGCACAAGATACAAACTCAGGAAATAGTGAAAATAATGAGGCGACTTTATTCTTTACCTCTCGTGAAGTGGTACATTTAAAGTGCAGCGTCTCATCCACATTATCCATAGAAATTGTCCTCCACAAATAATGATATCCAGTTCACAAAACTGCTCTGTGTATCCAGTTTGAGGCGTTCTTTAAAAGTAAAAAGGCAAGAGTAGTTCCTCACGGTGTCTGTTTACATCCACACAGCTCAAGGATCAAGGTGAAGCTGCAGTATAGCAATAGTGACTCTGAAGTACTGCACCACATTTCATAAATAATAATCATACAGTTTGACTTGTATCTAAACTAGAAGTTCAGAGCTCTGATCTTTGAACACTTAAAGTGAGTGGTTTTACTATAGACAGGGAACAGCTGATGCCATCACGCTCACAACTTTAGATCCTGTGGTCTGCAGACAGATCCCGCTGCAGTCTTTACGTTCGGAGATTTTAAGTCTCATAAGATTCTCCTCGTGTCTGTGGTGTGTGTTTTTTGTCACACATAAAAAAATTGTTTAAGACCAAAAAATCCTGTAGTGTGTGGCGGCCTTTACAGCACTGTACTAATGGACCAAGGAACATACAAACCAATCATGTGCCAGTTAAGCCACCCATGTGATGCTACTTAACCAGTGTTTTAACTTGTATTTTTCTTGATTTCACAGTCTATATTCAGACACTGATAAAACTAGGCAAATTCTGTATCACAATCATAACGCAACTTGGACATTATGATGGCCCAGACCTCTGCTTGGGGAGATTTTCTCTAACTGGACCTCCTCAAATTTTAGTTGAATACCCCTGATTTAAGCCACGTTAGATTGTTGTTAGCTCAGTGTTTTCAGTTTGAGAGAAGAACTAAGAACCTAAATGTGCAGGGTCTGTGTGTTAAACATGTGTGAATGAAACCAAACACAACTCCAGGTCTGTTTGTGATGAGGAAACAACATGATAAGATCAGGAAGTAGTAATATGGGATCTTTAAGCAATACCCATCACTCACTCACAGATTCATACCAACATTTACCAACAATGCAAGTGAGATGTCTTGCTCAAGGGCACAGCAAGTGGACTGGTTACAATGGGATTCAAACAGTCAACCCTATAATCACTGCAGGAGAACTCTGAAATTCATTCTTACAGATAAATAAACTTTATGCACTTAAAATTCCATAAAAGTCTGGGCTTTGGCATTGTGTCAGTGTTTCTTCATAATTTGCCTGTAAGTGGATTAGGGGAAGTATAATTCTGCCCAAACGTGCCTGTGAGAGCTGATCCTCGGTGAGCGTGGGACTGATCAGAGATGCAGACAGCGCAGTGCTTCGGTCGGCTCCACACAGAGGGCCCTGGCTCTTTAGCACTCCCTCTTTTATCCATATTTTATTGCTGCTTTTTATTATTCATTTTCTCTACGGAAACTGCTCGGCAATCTCTCACAGAAACACACTTTTTCTCATTTGTCTCTGAAGAAATCCAAAGAGGTAACTTTCAACTTTCAGTTTGGTGTTTTTGAATTGGTGTAGTACTTTTCATTCTTAACTTTATATCTGTTTTCACATCTCTGCATATTTGATATAAGATGTATGGTCTCTTGTATACATAAACACTATTCATTCTGTGCTAATAACAGTAGTTCATTATGAAGGTCCTATATAACACAAAATGGACTCTTGTGAGCTTTAATCATCTTATAATGTTGTTACCTCCCCACAAACATGAATGGAGTTGTGTTTAGTTTCATTCACACGTGTTTGAGTATCGCTGTATTGAACCATTGTGGTGAAGAGGAAGCTGAGCCGGAAGTTAAAGCTCTTGATTTACCGTCAATCTCCTTTCCTTCCTTCACCTATGATCATGAGCTCTGGGTAATGACCAATGAAAGGACAACATTGCGCATACAAGCGGCCGAAATAAGTTTCCTCCGCACGGTGTCTGGGCGCTCCCTTAGAGATAGGGTGAGGAGCTCGGAGTAGAGCCACTGCTCCTCGGGCGTCTGTTCCGGATGCCTCCTGGGCGTCTCCCTCTGGGCATGTCCCATCGGAAGGAGGCCCCAGGGAAGACCCAGGACACGCTGGAGGGACTATGTATCTGGGCTGGCCTGGAGACGCCTTGGGGTCCCCCCGGAGGAGCTGGAGGAAGTGTCCAGGGTGAAGGAAGTCCGGGAGTCCCTGCTCAGACTGATGCCCCAATGACCCGGCTCCGGATAAGTGGAAGAAAATGGATGGATGTATAGATGTTTATTACTCTTTGTTACAAGTCTTCAAATCTCCAAACCTCAAAATGCCCTGTTTCACCTTGTGATGTCATGTAGTGGTAGTTTTCAAGTTCACAGCTATTATTACTACCACTACAGGTTTTTCTTTTTGTTTAAAAGGGATTGTCAATTCCAGAGTTGATTCTAGTTAAAGTGTATGGGTTTTTAATGGCCTATATTATATAATTGTCTAATCTATGTTATATTATTGTTTTCCTCATCACAAACACACCTGGAGTTGTGTTTTGTCTCTCAACTAGAATAAAAAATTTAAAAAGAAAAAAAAACACTCCATCCACCTTGTGATGTCATGCCCCTAAATTTTAAACTCCTCACACCTTCACTTGAATCATTTGGATCATTTAAGACCTGGAATTGGAATCTCTACTGAACTAAAGGTAACATGTAGCTGTTAATAAAAAAAAAAAAAAAACTACCGCTTCTCGACACCACAAGTTGGAAAAGAGCAACTTTGGAAATGTAGACAGAGTAATAATGTAATGTTACTCATGTGTGTGTGAATGAAACAAAAAACAATGTTGAGGTATGTTCTTGATGAGTTAACAACATTATAACATGATTTAAAGAGTCAATGTTGTGTAATAAAGTATCTTTGAAAACACAGGGAGCACTTCCTGTATGACCACATGACATCACAAGGTGGAACAGAGTATTTTCTGTTTGAGAGAGTAACTCGGCCTAAATACACAGGATTTGTGTGTTAAACATGTGTGAATGAAACAAAACACAACTCCAGGTCTGTTTGTGATGGAGAAACAACATTAGAACACAGATCAGAAAACATATGAACCCTTTAAATAAACAACACTGTACCTTGGTGTTTTTTTCTGACAGATCGCTCCTCATTTAATCCAACATGAACGCTTTATCTGTGCGCGACAGCTCTCTTCCTCTTCCATCCATCATCAATGCTTTTTCTCTCCTCTGTCGAGAAGGAAATCACCAAAAACAACCATACAGAACCCCCTCATGTGTTACGGAGAGTAGTCAGCAGAATACGCCAGCACCAGCAAAACCGTAGCAGCCCGAGCCTGTCAGATCAGCCCTATTTTTACAGAGCTCAATTACTGCGTCGGTCGGGGTATGATGGATCACAGCACGAGAGGGTGCTTACTCCAGCTTTACCTCACACTGGGAATAAATATTGCTACTTGTTTGACACAAACCCTTTGGCTGTTCGCGGAGAGAACTTTGCGCCTGGAGCTAGACAAAGTAAAGACGACAAATCTGCACAATACTGTGGTAAACAGATGAATATTATATGGAAAATATGTACGGTTGGGTCTTTTTTTTTTTCTGTTTGTACCAGGTTATTGAAAGTTGAACATGACTATTATGGTGTATTAGTGTTCAAATTCAATACCAAAGAATAGACTGATTCTGATACCACAATGTGAAAACAGAATGTGATTTCAACCTTAAATCATCACTTAAGTCACTTTCTTTTCTGTTACCATGTGGTTTTATATCTGTATAATCCCTCAGTGGTCCAGGTTGGTTCCATAGTGTAGGTCTATGGGTGTATACTAGTCTATGTGCTCTTATACAGCTAAAGGTTATACTAAAGCCAATATAAATACATGAAGTGATGCTTTTACATTCCTTTTACCTCTGAGGACAGTAGCCTTTATCACGAAGAGAGGATGTCATCAGGTGGTACGCGCTGATCACTGGGTGTTTCATCCCTGAATCACACTCTCCCAGTGGTGGGTCAGCAGTGGTGGCCATCTCACTGCTCATTCCCTCCTCCAAGCCTCCAGCTCATCTCCTCTCTCCTGTTCCACACCAACAGGAGGCCTGTTCTGCTGCCTCACCCATTCTCCGGATTACTGCTCTCCTTTCCCTTCCAGTAACTCCAATGGCTGTGAACATTCTCCGAACTGTTTGGGCAGTGTGCCTCTGCAGCTGACCTCGGCAGGAAAAAAGCCATGCCTTCCAACCCTAACCCTGCACTCATCCAACAAGACCTGATATATGGCACTCGTCCTCTCAAAGGCCTCGTCACACTCCCTCTCCCAGGGCACGGTGAGTTAGATGAGGATGATCTTCCTCACCTCCTTTGACCAAACCACCTTAGGGTGGGTTGAACAACCTGTGGGAATTACAGCTTCTTCGCTAGGTCCACCATCATTTGCAGGAGGCTGCTCTTTCTCTTTTGTCCCTTCTCCCTCTTTCACAAAGTGTGTGAATGTTTTCCCCTGGAGTCCTTTTCTGCTCTAATGTCTCTGCCATGGCCCTCAACACTTTATCATGGCGCCGTCTATACCTTCCTTGAGCGAGAGCGATCCTACACCCTGACAGTATGTGTCAGGGTGTATGTGTCAGGGTGTTCGCTCCACGAACTTCCTCCTCCACGTCTCGAACCTGCTCTTGGACTATGTCTCTCCTCTCCTTGGGTCCTGCCTTATTCCACAGCTGGAAATGTGTAGTTCCCCTGTCTTCTTGTGCATGAGGTGCCAGTGGTCTTAACATTCCATCTGCTTGGACTACGACTGCTTCCAGTGCACTTGTGCCCTGCTCTTGTGGTGATCTCAAGCTTGTGCTGAGAATCTCTGTATGTCATGAGCACTTCGCACATTGCCACCTTGAACTCCTCCACGACTGATGACAACAGGAGCTGGAGCTGGCCTGATCTTGTGTATAGGCCAATGGATGTGAAGCTTGGAGGGATCCGTAACTACTTTCAAAGGTATTTATTGACCTTTCGACTCCCTCTACACCTTCACCCACATCATTAGGAGCCAGATGAGTCTTGGCAGCAGGCCGTGCTGTTAGATCCAGGATTTAAATTTCCCAGCAAATCCTGATTTCTCGATTTGTTCAAACCAATCTTCTACCTGCTTTTTTCCATTTTCACCACATTGTTTTTGTCAGTAAGTGTGTGGTTGAACCATTTAGCAAGTGATTTAACTGGGCTGTCTTCAGTGGATTCTCATTGCACGTGCAGCTTGAATCTGTTTGTTAGTTTGCCATTCCTGATCACCAGACATCTGGACTTTCTGGGCTTGACGTTCGTTCTGGCCCATGTTGCCATTTGGCCCAGAACAGAAAGCACCTACCATGCTTTCACATGGGTTGTTGTTCTCACAGTAAAATTGTCTCTTTAAGGAGCTGCGTTAGTGCTCCTGTGTGTTGTACACACCCTGATAAGCCCGGAATCCCACTTTTCTAGATTGAAGAGAGATATTGCCCTAGCTTTTCTCACTACTTCTGCAACCCCCTTCCATGAAGGCTCACTTATTAATAAGCAACAAGCAAGACAGCGGAGACAACTGTGGCCTGTACCGATCAGCCCAAAATGTGGAACCTGTGGAAACGAGACTTATCAGTGTAGATCCTGCTAATGAAACTATTGCATTGCATCAGGTTTGTGAAGTTGTATTGTATTGTTCAGTACCATGCTTTTCTATATTTATGATAAATGACTGTGCGGGAGTGGGCTGAGTTCTGTGCAAGAGGCAGGGGAGCGAACACCTGACCATGAGGAAGGTTTGAATCAGGCCCAGGAGAGATTGAAATGACTCAAACATGCATAGATGACATTTAAAACCATTTCAGGGGCATTTTTGATGAGGGAACGTTATAATATGATAGAAAACTCCAAAAAGTATATTTTGCATAATACCCCGTCTTTACTGACTGAACAATATGCGGACGATCACATTAGCAAACTGCTGATGTTAATGAACAAAAGGTTTCTGGTCAAAAGTGTACAAAAGGCTGTATTCATTCACTCCCAGTCCCAAATGAGCTTTTCTTATGTTTCTTTATCAACCCTGAGCACAAAGCCCCCCTATCATCAGCCCGCTACTAAAAGAAGGAACAGAAGAATGAAGAAGCCGGGATACCAGCCGTGAATATCTGAGCAGCACTTAGAAATGCTCTCAGTAGCTTTGTGGAGGATCAACAATCATGTCAAGTCTGTGTGTAATGGTGCGGGCACAGAGGCGGCGCGCTAAACAGAATCACAAATGCTCACTTCTGAAGGAGACCAGACCCTGTTTATGAAGAGTTAAGACAGCTTCCTGTTTACCAGCCAGTTACATCAGCTCCTCCAGACGAGAGGATCAGGAATGGCAGCTTTTCTCTTATTTGAACCAAGTCCAAGTTCACAGTTAACTTGGAAAACGCTGTGATTGTTGAGCAGAATGTGATTTGTCATTAAAGGTGAACCATGGTTTATTTCTGTCTCCATGGATATGTTTTATGGGGACACACAAACATTAACAATCATAGCTGGACGTCGTATGCTAAACAGATTTTTTAACTATGTTGTAGTTGTTCTGAAGTTGTATTTACAGTGATACATGCATGTTTGAGGAATCTTTTTTCTCCTGTAATCAAAACGTCATTGCTTCGATCAGCCCTCATTTTCTTAACCGGTGACACACGCAGAACTGGTGTCATAACAGTCATTTAGTTCAAATGTAAAAACTCTGTTACTCGCGAGTGTAGTGTCATCATACTCGTGACCTGTCTTCGTCTCGAGACATTTTTTTTTTTACAGTCTTGGTCTTGTCTTGGTCTTGAATGTGCTTGGACTTAGTCTTGTCTCGGACTCGAGGTCTGACACTCGTCAAGTGTGATCATATTTGATAATGGCCACTGCTGTCGGCAATATACTCCCCGAGTATAGTGCACAACGGCTCGGTCCTTAGTACACTTATACTCTTAAAGAAGAGGTTCTCAAACTGTGGGTGAGGATCCAAAAAAAGGCACAGAGAGTTTCAGTACAGTACAGTTTGTTTGGCTTTAATAGTTTTAAGTGGAGTGGAGTAGACTTATGGAACAGCTTAGATGAACATATCAAAGCTTGTGCTCACTTGTAAAATCTTACAGAAATACCTAGAAGACTAGATACATTGTATTCACAAGTAAAACCACGACTATTAACAAAACACATGCTTTTCTTTAACATGACCTTTTATTTTGATACAATCATGAATGATAAATGTTGTGCCTTCTTTGTCATTATTATTAGTTTGTATGACCATAGTATGAAATGTATTTACTATGTAAATATTTATAAAGTTCCATGACCAGTGTTCATAAGAAACATGTGTACAGTCCCGCAGTCGTCCAGGTGGAATTCATGGCAAAAGAAATAACATTTTTCAACTGGACAAAAATGTATTTTCGTATTTGACCAAAATAAACTTTTGTTCAGTTGACAAATTGAATTTCTTCCTTTGCCATACATAAGAAACCACATCATTTTTGAAATGATGTCATGAACAGTGTTCCTAGAAGTTCATAGAAGTTTTCTTCGTCTTGCTCCTTTTAGAGAAATGTACTTTTCTGTATGATTATTGTTCCTCTCTTGACACAAACTCAAAATGATAAATGAATCAATCAGTGGTATGCCAATGGTATGCCGAGGGAAGATGATCGTGCTACTATAGCTCCTGTGAGTCAATGTGAAGAGATGTACGTGAAAAATAAATTACTTACATTCTCTTGCGGTATTTGAGAGGGACTTGTTCAACAGAACAAAATAAGATGAACAGTTCCAATGGAGTCAGTTCTTTTTTATCAGATTAAAGGAACACTGCTAACTTCACAATACAAATTCTAATGCAGATTTATTCTTAATTACAAAAACATTGAACCTAAAATGTCTCTCTGATCTGAATGGTCACTCCCTAAACCCCAGCCCCTGCCACATTATCACGTAGTCAATGCTACAAGTGCAGCCTCTGCAGCTCAGGGAGGGAAATCTGGAGGTTCTGATCTTTCACATGAGGTTTGAACATAAACTGAGAATGACGAAAACTTGGATGTGTCTCTGTCTGCAGGTGAAGACTCTGGACTTGAAAGTCTTGATTAAGAGCACGTCAGCTTCACCGTGCCAGGGATGTTGATGAGATCAGCTGCAAAGTATCAATAAAGTTCTGCATTCTAATTAAAAAAAGTATATAAGAAAGTAAGAGATTTTACTCCCTGAAAAAATCCTAAAGTAATCATTTTAAAGAGGGTGTATTTTGCAGATTTTGGAGCTTTCAGCCATGTAATAATGATCCATCCATCCATCCATTTTCTTCCACTTATCCGAGACCAGGTCACGGGGGCAGCAGCCCAAAGACGGAAGCGTGCCTGTGTTCCCTCATTTCTAAGTTTTTTTTGTTTGTTTGTTTGTTTTCTTTCTTTTTCTTTCCAAAATTAGGCCCTATGTTCCCACATTTCTTTTATCATCAATTTACATCAGAATTTTTCCCCTTTTCTCCCAGTTTGGTCATCAATTACACCCAATTTGGAGAAGAATCTTAGAAATAAGGGAACCTAGGGCTAACCTCCCCAGAGACATAGTCCCTCCAGAGTGTCCTGGGTCTTCTCCGGGACCTCCTTCCAGAGGGACATGCCCGGAACACCTCCCGAGGGAGGCACCCAGGAGGCATCTGAACATTTCGACCACTCGTATCCACGATCTCGTCCTTTCGGTCATTACCCAGAGCTCATGACCGTAGGTGAGGGGAGGAACGTAGGTTGAGGGTAAAATCGAGAGCTTTGCCTTTTTGGCTCAGCTCCCTCTTGTGGTGAAAACAAAACACGCTTGAAGAGGGTTTAGAGTCATCCATGCATGTTTGAGTAATCTAGCAATCTCTCCTGGACCCTATTCAAACCCTCCTCCTCACCATTAGCTGTAAGATTCTGTTCAAGGCTCCACCCACAAGTTTACATCCCCCAGGCTCCCACACGACAGTCCTCCATAAATACACAAAAACATGATACAAAACTGTACACAAGAACTCAACAAACCTGAAGGGATGTGCAGGAGTTTCATTAGTGGGACACACACTGATTGTGTCGTGATAGTGTTCTGAAGGGGGAGTAACTTAGCACAGAGAGCAGAAGAAGGGGAAAGCATCAGAAACAAAACAGAAACAATAAAAGGAAACATAGTGATCTAAATATGTGATGTGTGACGGTTGTATGTTGAAGTAAAATACACCCTCTTAATTGACAGAATAATGTTGCAAAATTGCAGAAAACTGAAAATGATATGTGTCATTTTTTGCATGATATATTCCATTGAAATGATTTTGAGTGAATTTTAGATTTTAACAAGTTGAGGAAGAGGAGGGCTGGCTGTAAAAACTTTGTCTAACTTGGGTGAGCAGCGTGGGAACTGTCTCCAGATAATGATGTTTGCCTCTTAATTGTAAAGAGCACATTATGCAGGAGTCACCTTTTTACTTAAACCCCCCCAAGCCCCGCTGAATCCTGAGTGAGGCCCAGCACAGCGAGGGAGAACAGGCAGACGGAGACGAAGAGGAGGAAGAGAGACAGACGAAGAGGAAGAGGAGAGACAGAGCAGCGAGGGAGAACAGGCAGATGAAGAGGAGAGACAGAAGAGCGAGGGAGAGGAGACAAAGAGGAGAGAGGAGAGAGAGAGACAGAGGAGAGACAGAGGAGAGGAGACAGAGGAGAGGAGAGGAAGAGGAGAGACAGAGGAAGAGGAGAGAGAGGAAGACAGAGGAGCAGAGGAGAGAGGAGACACAGAGGAGCAGGGAGACAGAAGAGGAGAGAGAGAGAGATAGAAGAGGGAAGGAGCAGACAGATGAAGAGGAGGAGGAGAGACAGAGGAGCGAAGGAGAAGAGACAAAAGAAGAGGAGGGGGAGGAGAGGAGCGATGGAGGAGAGGCAGAGGAAGAGCAGAGGAAGAGGAGAGGCAGAGGAAGACAAAGAGGAGCGACAGAGGAGGAGGAGAGGCAGAGGAGCGAGGAGAGGAGACAGAGAGAAGAGGAGAGAGGAGAGGAGTGAGGAGGAGTGAGGGAGAAGACAGATGAGAAGAGGAGAGGCAGAGATGGAGGAGAGACAGATGAAGAGGAGAGGCGCGATGGAGGAGAGACAGATGAAGAGGAGAGGCAGAGGAGCGAGGGAGCACAGGCAGATGAAGAGAAAGAGGAGAGACAGAGGAAGAGGAGAAGGAGGAGAGACAGAGGAGTGAGGGAGCAGATAGACGAAGAGGAGAAGGAGAGACCGAGGAAAAAGAGACAGGAGTGATGGAGGAGAGACAGAAGAAGAGGAAGAGGAGAGACTGAGGAGCGAGGGAGCAGAGACAGAAGAGAGAGGCAGGGAGGAGAGACAGACGAAGAGGAGAGACAGAGGAAGGAGCACAAACAGATGAAGAGGACAGACAGATGATGAGGAGGAGAGACAGGAGCGAGGGAGCAGACAGAAGAGGAGGAGGAGAAACAGAGGGTTGAGGGAGCACAGACAGAGGAAGAGTAGAGACAGAGGAGCGAGGAAGAGGAGAGACAGAAGAGAGGGAGGAAAGACAGGGAAAGAGGAGAGAGGGCGGAGAAGAGACAGAACAGTGGGGAAGAAGAGACAGAGGAGTGAGGAAGAGGAAAGACAAAGGACGAGGAGAGGGAAGAGGAGAGACAGAGCAAGAAATGAGACAGAGGTGCAAGGGAGAAGAGGAAGAGGAGTGAGGGAAGAGGAGCGACAGAGGAACGAGGGAGAGAGACAAAGGGGAGAGACGGAAAAGTGAGGAGAGACAGGAAGAGCAGAGAGAAAGTGGAGAGATAGTAGCAAGAGAGGAGAGACAGAGGAGTGAGGAAGAGGAGAGAGAGAGGAGTGAGGGAGCAGAGACAGAGGAAGAGGAGAGGGGTAAGAGGGGGAGACTCCACGGGGGACTGATGAAGAGCTGCATTTACATTCCAACACACTGGTCACAGAGCGGCACACAGACACAGATTCTCCTCCTCATCATCATCATCGTCACTGGAGACGCCTCACATGCTGCAGACCACAGACACCAACCACAAAGACACAATCTGAAACACTCAAGACGAGACGATTCCCCGAGACGACACGCAACATATGTCCACAAAAACACACCTGTAATATTTTATCATGTCTGTTAAATGACCTTTTAGACTTTATTAAAGATGGAATATTACACTTCTCTGGGCTTTTCACCAAAATTCTTTATTCCCTGAGTAATTAAAAACTTTTTTTTTTTCATTTTATTTTGAGTTTGTGCCAAGAGAGAAACAATAATCATACATACTACATATACTTTGTTAACTATAGAAAAACACATTTCTCAAAAAGGGGCGTGGAAAGAAAAAAATACATAAAAATAAAAATTTAACCCACCCTTGTTCATTACATAATGTCAAAAATTCTAAAATGATTTTCTGTACATTGATGACACTGATAAATATGACATACTATGCTAACTAAATGTAATTTTAACCCAATTTCTTTCTTTCTTTCTTTATTATTATTATTTTTTATGGTCGTACAAACTAGTAATAATGATAAGAAGGCACAGAAGTGTATCATTTATGGTCGTATCAAAACAAGCAAAATGAGAATTAAGAATGTAAAGATCTTTTATTTCATTTTATTTTTATTTTATTTTATTTTTTTTTTTTTTTTTTTCGTTTTTGATCATACAAACTAATAATAATGTTAACGAAGGTACAAAAGTTTAACATTTATGATTGTACAAAATAAACCACAATGAGAATGAAAAAAACTAAGAATTTTTTTATATATATTTTTTCTTAATTTATGGTCGTACAAACGAATAACCAATATTAACAAAAGCACAAAATCTTGCATTTATGATTGTACAAAATAAAAGGTCATGTTAAAGACAAGCTTAGATAACAGATAATTGGGCTTAGATAATAGTCGTGGTTTACTTGCGAAGTTAAGTCACTCCCCCTTCAGAGCGCTACTACTACACATCACATCAGGTTTGTGAAGTTGTTGTGTTCAGTTTTGTAAATCTCTGGAGAACTGTCATACAGAAGCACAGGCGATGTAGACTTATACAGACCACTTAGGTCACAGGTGTCAAACATACGGCCCGGGGGCCGGATCTGGCCCTCCAAGACCTTTAATGTGGCCCTCGGCTGATTTTCTACTAAAATATTTTTATTATATTTTCTTTTAAAATATTTGTAATTTTCTGTGGTGTTTATCACCACCAGCGTCTCCAGCGTCTCTGTACGTGGCCCCTCCCACCAGAGCAGCACAAATGAAGACTTGTCTCTTTCCAAACGAACTCTTAAAGGACGATCGTTTTGACTGTTGACCGTGACACCCTCATCAGAAAAATGTCCAACATGAGAAAAGTGGAGCCGAGTGCAGGATTTTACAACAAAAATGTACTTATTCCTATTTGCATACAAGTTAATGTTAAAACATTGTGTTGAAATTGCATGTTTTTTTTTAAGTTTCACGTTGTTCATAATATTATCATATTGTGTAAAAGAAAGAGTTCATCATTTAAAAAAGATTTCTGTAATAGATTTCTCTGCACAAATATTTGAACTTATTGTTATTTTGGGGGTTTATATGCCATGAGTTTTCTGATCCTGCCCCTTTGGGATCAAAGTAGGTTGGATACGGCCCCAGGACCAAAATGAGTTTGACACCCCTGACTTACGTGTTTGTTGTATTTAATTATTGTGTGTGGTCCTTTACATGTTTGTACCATCTCTATGTAGGGTGTATTAGTCTGTTGGTTTTGCCCTCTCCAGACACACGGGGGATTTAAATGGAGATTAAATCGCTTTATTTTTGGATTATCACGTTTTCCATATGTGTTGGATTGTACTTGTCCGCAGGGAGCTGCTGAGGCTGTGAGAAATTAGTGGAGCGCGGTTATCGTGAGTAGTACTGCAGACTCTACATACTCTCTGGACGCTTGCTGCACGGCGTGGGAAAACTTTGGGAACTTTTCGGGACAAGTAAAGTACAGTTGGGTTACGGCTGCGGTGAATGTGGTGGACTAATAAGAACTGCTCTTTGTTTTGTTGATATTTGTGTTTGTGTTTTGGGAAGTGGGTGCATTCGAGCGTGAGGTGGTGGTTACTGTGGTCATATCTGCATATATAACTGACAATACTGTGGGAATTATTCTCTGTGTTTTGAATGTTTCATTCATGTTAATTCACCATGCAATATAGAAGTTGTGCAGTGTTCAATGACATGATGTGTTGTCTGGATTTTGAAGTGTCAGTGGGGTTGGGATATGATGTTCTTATGGACTTTGGAATGTATATGAGACAGAAAAACGGTGGGTCTGAACTTTTAACATATGCCATTCCATCATAACACGTGTTGGGTCAAAATTGCTGTGTATGTTTCTGCTGAGTACGCTAAATCAACAAGTTATGTAGTCAGTTAATATTTATCAGATGGCTAGTATAAAGGCACCTGTTTTTCTGTGTGTGGTTATTGGGGAACGTCGTCGAGTGGTGACGTGAAGAGATGCTGTGTGGCTGAATCATGTAAACCAGGGGTGCTCACACTTTTTCAGCATGTGAGCTACTTACAAAATGACCAAGTCAAAATGATCTACCTAATACAAAGCCAAACAAACTGCACTGAAACACTCTGTGCCCCTTTTTTGGACCCTCACCCACAGTTTGAGAAGCCCTTCTTTAAGAGAACTTCCTCTGGCACTTTACACAAAACTGTGAAAAAAGTGAAGGAAGTAGGTAAGATTTTTAAACCTGTTTTTTTAAATTTCCAAACTGGAGTTGCATTCTTTTCTGGTTTTGCATTGATATAGGCGAGTTTCATTGTTGACAAAAGCGCGCGTTGCATGCTGGGAATTATTTTGGTCGGCGGCAAGAAACACTAATTCAACATGATGGACGGAGCGAGAAAGCACGTAAAGGGTATTGATCCCGGTTATTTATCCACTCTAACGGCAGAGGACCCAAGACCATTTGACCAGAAATTGGTCATAAGCATCGACGGACGACAAATCACCCTTTTCAACCCCGACAAAAGGTGGACCAAACCAAATTTCTGGTCAGAATCGCCAACTACCTGGACAAATATTCACTTGGGCGATATCCACAATGACTTGGTGGAAACTCCTGGGCCATTCACAGCAGAAAAGATGAAAACCTCCAAGAGTCTCGATGTGTTGTTGAACTTGTTGGAGTCCACGGTTTGTTAGGATCTTCTACGTTTGCTCTGTGAATGTTTGAAAGTCGTTTAATTCACCGTTAGCGGTTCTTTTCACTCAGAATACGAAAAAGACATTTTCCTTCTTCCGTGCTTCTATTTGTGCATCCGATAATGCAGCAGGAATTTACCATTATCAGGGATAAATACGTGAGGTTACGCACTGTGTTTGACCGCTGTCGTGTTTCTTGCCTCCGACAAAACTATTTCCCAGCATGCAACACGGGCTTTTAATAACAATGACGTCAGCTGAAAGTCGCCTATTTACCAGCCTCTGCACGTTTACTCCTGCACCTTCGCTACAAGTTTGCTGTATTACCAACAGCACTGCTTGGCCGTAATGAAATATGATCACACTTGTTGAGTGTCAGACCTTGAGTGAGAGACAAGACCGAGTCCAAACGCGATCGAGTCTGAGATGAGACAAGGCGATCTACCCACACGACCTTGGTGATCAACTGGTAGATCGGGATCGACGTATTGCGCATCCCTGATGTAAATCAACTTGAATCAGAGACC
This sequence comes from Boleophthalmus pectinirostris, assembly GCF_026225935.1. Classification (NCBI taxonomy): domain Eukaryota; kingdom Metazoa; phylum Chordata; class Actinopteri; order Gobiiformes; family Gobiidae; genus Boleophthalmus; species Boleophthalmus pectinirostris. The sequence continues at coordinate 3,832,490 of NW_026571047.1, forward strand.
TTGTACCTGCTTGAACAAATAAAGAGACATGTCTGAGAACTGCTCTAACTCTCCAAGACTCTTCTTTAAGACTCTCTGTTCAGGTTGCCTCCAGGAGTAAGCTGACAATACCAATAGAAACACTTTATTTTGTATGTCATTGTTTCACTCCGCTGATGTGAGTAGATCTTCATATGACCTTAAATTTGCATTTTAGCTTTTCATTTGTCAAGAACAGGTGAATTGTTACAGGCTTGTGGGTTGAGCTTGTACAAGACGCCTTGTACCACTGCCAACTGTAAGGAGGGTTTGTAAAGTGTAAATTTATGAACTTTAAAAATGTGTAGAAGTCTGTAGTTTTATCTGTGACACAACAAAATGGGCAAAATGCAAACAGTGTTTATGAAGCCCAAAGAAGACAACTTTGGATGAATGGATTAATGAAATTATATCCAACTACAGATGTTTTTGATGAGGGGACAACAGTAAAATAATATTATATATATATATATATATATATATATATATATATATATATATATATATATATATATATATATATATATATATATATATATATAAGTACTTTTAAAAAACAAGGTTTACAAAGTGCTGAACAAGCAGCAATGAACAAAAAACATTAAAGTACCACAAAGAAAGCACAAAAACAGAAAATTCATTATAATAAAAAAAATATAAATAAATAAGGAATAAAATCAAGCTAAAACGGTTAAAGGAAGGCCAAATGTTATTTAAAAAGTGATTGAAAAGATGACACTGATGGTGTGAGTCTTATCCTCCTCAGGCAGGTCGTTCTAAAGCCAAGGCCCCAGACTGAAAACACTCATCACCTTCATCCGGAGCCTGGACTTTGGAACAGACACAGGAACCTGCCTGAGGATCTGCGGCTGCAGGAGGCTCCTACGTGGTTAAAAGTTCTGAAATGTAACTTTAAAAGTGATCAGTAAAATCTTCAAATGGATTCTAAAACACACAGGAGCCAGTGAAGAGAAGTAAAACAGGGTCATGTGTTGATGTGTGATAAACTCAGTGAGGAGCCGAGCTGCTGCTTCTGAACCAGCTGGAGGTGAGAGATGGATTTGGAGTCAAGGCCGGAGAGGAGGGAGCTGCAATAGTCAAGACAGGAGAAGATGAGCGTGTGGATGAGGGCAGGAGAGGATAGTTTAAAGTATAAAAGACTCGACACACAGTGGTGACGTCATTCACTCCATTCACTTCTAATGACACTCGAGCAACAATGTAAAAAATCTTTTGTCCTCCTGCCTGAGAGTCCCAGTGACAGTCAAGTCTTCATGTTTGTGCACACGCTGGTCAATGTCACCATCACTACAGCCAGTCAGATGGTTTCTTTGAAAGGGCACTGAGCTGCATGGAGGAAAGGAAATATTTACTGTGTGATTTACCCCAAACTACAGTGGGGATCTGTAAACAATGGTGCTGCTTAGGTGGATTTGTTGCTTTATTCGGACCCGTAGGTAAATTTGTTTTGCAGATTTGAGAGTCTGGTCCCACATTTCACGTTTCATTCATCCACATTATGTACAATAAAAAAAAAACACAATTACAGAATGTGTTACAGTGCTCCAGTGCAGAATGGTTTTGTTCAATCAATAATTAATTAAATTCGTCCATCACGCTTGGCTAAGCTCACAATAAATATTAAATATATAAAAAACACACAGTTTTTTTCCAAGACAGCGCACAAAATCGATAAAATGATTACAATTAATCCATAAGTGCGATAGCAGCTGGAACGAAGCTCCTTTTAAAATGATTCCTTCTAGATGTTGGGACTAAAATTCTCAGCTGAAACTCTTTTACTACACTCTGGGACGTCCTCTGTAACTGTCTTATACAGAGAGTCCAGGAGGCTCTGAGGATGGACAATCTACAAACCTACTCGCCCTTTTAACCAACTGATTCAGATGCTCCCAAACCATGAGACCAACGAAAAAGTTCAAACTGATTCCATAAGCGTTTTACAGAACAGTGTCATCATGTTCTATTTACATGGTAAAAGGACAACTTCCTCAGACAATGAAGGCGCTGGTGCCTCTTTTACACACAGCAGTACAAATATTGCCAAAGCAATAACCGAAGAGTGTTCCAAGATAATTACAGGAGTCCACACACTCAACTGACTGCCCCTTTATATCTGTGACGTCATTCTTTCGACCCTTGGCCAGTGTTTTACTTTAGGTCCAAAGCAGAGTCAATTATTCAGTAAAACCTTGGAGGTCTACTTCAGTTCATACTTACATCATTTAAACCCTGAAATATACACAATTCCACATCCACTCATATCTGATGCAGACCTGTGAAGCTGCTGTTGGCTGCTGTGTTCATCCCTCTGTGTGTATTGATTTTTTAGCATTTTAACATATAGAGAACAAATTGGTTCCTAGTCTGGTCTCCGTCCGTCAGTACATAGTATTGTCGCTGCTTGGTCATTACTGGTTACGATGAAAACCGTCCCTATCTTATATTGTCACAGTGCTCTATAATTCTGTCTCCGTATCGCTGGAGCCGTTTATTAAATCTGTATGCAGACTTGATGAGGCAGTAACAAACCACAAACAGCTGATGAAATTGCTAATATTCCCGTGGCCATATTAGATTAGAGTGAGTGACAATTGCACGCTGATTTTCATTTGATGCGTCAAAGCCTTCTCATTTGTGTCCATTTAACCCACCGCACGAGCCCTGTGTGGTTATGAGGAGATACAGAGACAGGGCTGCTGCTCACACACACGTCCACAGATAGAACGGATCAGGATAAGAGACATTTGACAATCATAATGTGAAAAATGTTAAAGGAACTGTGTGTATACTGCACTCTTACTATTTTTGATAAAGGTACCAGAATCTCAACTGAACTTGTGTCTCCAGAGCCTTCACTTACAGATAGACACAAGTTTGTCTCATTCTCAGTTTATGTTCAGGCCTCATGTAAAAGCTTGGATAATAGTCTTCAGAACCAAAACACTAAACTATAACATTAATAAATAGAGCATCATGTTCAGTGTTATTGTAATTAAACCCAAAGCATGTACCCAAAACTAAGAGCATGTTATTTTATTTTGGTGTTATTGCATTGACTGGCTGTAAACCACTCTTTTTCACTGACAAAAAAAAAGTTTTTTTAAGACCTAAAGTCAATTTTCCATGACTTTACAGCACCTTTACAGCAAACTTTTAGGGCTAAATATGCAGTGTTGGGGAGAAACAGATTACATGTACTGGAGTTACGTAATCAGAGTACAAATTATGAGTAACTGTATTCAGTTACAGTTACTGTTTCAGTGAGTGGTAATTGGATTACAGTTACTTTGTTGAAATAAAAGGATTACACAGCGGTATTTTTCTGTTTTCACATTTCGGGCTGTATCCCCAGGTCTAAACTAGAGCTAAACTATATCTAAACTAGGACTAAACCAGGTCTGAACCAGGACTAAACCAGGTCTAAACCAGGACTAAATCAGGACTAAACCAGGACTAAACCAGATTTAAACCAGGTCTAAACCAAGACTAAAACCATGTCTAAACCAGGTCTAAAAAAGGACTAAACCAGGACTAAACCAGGATTTAACAGGACTAAATCATGCTGCATGGACGTGTCTCCTCCTCTATTGATAATATTTTTAATCTGGTTAATGAAAGTCTGGGCGTTTTATTTTCTTTTAGCAGACAAAACATCTTATGTTACGATTTCTTCGTCTTTGCTTCTCTACAGTAAATCAAGTAATCCAAAGTATTCAGATTACGTTACTCACTTTAAATAATTTAATGAATTACGTTACTAACTACATTTTGGGGTATGTAATCTGTAATCTGTAGGGGATTACATTTTAAATGTAACCTTCCCAACACTGTAAATATGAAATGTTAACTCTTTCCAATCACCTTGATTATAGTTTTTTAAACATTCAAAATACTGTCATAACCTCATGAGAAGTGTAAAGCTAAGATAAACAGGTGGGTCTTGAGATTACTATTTGTGACATAACTATCTTTTTTTACTGCTAACTGTCTGGAATCTGACATAGCTATCCTTTTTACGACTAATTATCTGGAATATGGAAACTATACTAACTATCTGGAATATGAGACACTAATTATCTGGAACCAGTACACAAAGAAACAACATCCGCAACATCAGCACATACAACAAAAACACATAAGGACAAGACTTAGGCTACGTTCAGACTGCAGCCTGAAGTGACCCAAATCCATTTTTTTGGCCTCTATGGCTACGTTCAGACTGCAGGGCTTAACGCTCAATTCCGATTTTTTTGTGAAATCCAATGTTTTTGCGAGGTCGTTCACATTTCCAATTAAATGCGACTTGTATTCGATCTCTGTGAACAGTAAACGGCCCAAAAGTGTCCCGCATGTGACACTGGAGACACGACGACGTCAACCACAGCGAGCGTCTCTGTGTTTACAGAAGTTGTCCAAACATGGACGCAGCATTGAGCACCTGGAGATTTTAAAGTTCCTCTCGTACCGGAGCCAGAACATGAACAACTTACTTGTTTTAAGGAGGAGACTGAGAAGGAGAAGGACGAGGTTTTTTTGGCTGTGGCGTTTTGTGGGACAGTGGCAGCGACGTCCGTTGAAAGGAACGTGTGGATATGGAGACGGAGCCAAGAGTGGTGAGTGGTGATGTGCTTCTCTTCAGTGACATGGAGTTCATTAACAATTTTCGCCTACTTCAACGCAGAATAGTGACGTTTGTGGCTTGTTGATAACGTGTAGGTGGATGAATGCGCTTTGGCCGTTCAGACTGAAGTCACATGTCAAAAGATCGGATATGTATCAGTTTCAGGAGCACATATCCAAGTGGCCTGGGTCGCATTTGAAAAAATCGGATCTGTGTCGTTCAGACTGTCATTAAAAGATCAGATACAGGAACGTAGAAGCCAAAAAATCGGATTTGGGTCACTTCAGGCTGCAGTCTGAACGCAGTCTATGTGACTCATGCGGGACACTTTTGGGCCATTTAATATTTATATTGGAGTTCACATACAAGTCGCATTTAATTGGAAATGTGAACAACCTCGCGAAAACATTGGATTTCACAAAAAAAATTGGAATTGAGCGTTAAGCCCTGCAGTCTGAACGTAGCCTTAGAAACCAGGGAGGAGAAGGAAGCGGAGTCGACCCCGAAATATCGACAGGCAGCCTCTAAATCCTGCACAAAGACAGACAAACACACAACAGAATTCCGTGACTTTTCTAGGCCTGAAAATGACATTTTCAATTTCCATGACTTTTCCAGGATTCCCATGACTGTAGGAAGCTTGTATAATATTCCACAGTATGGCATAAAATATTCATCTAGCTCCATGGAGAATGTTCTGAAGCACGGTTTTAACTTTCTGTTTCTATGTTTCTGTCGATCGGGAGCTACAGATAGATTTTCACCCCGTTCAGAGCAGATCGCCAAGGGATTTCTGAATTACATATTGTGCTGATAAGTAAAATTTGATTAATTAAATCCCTTTTACGATTGTACATGTGTCATTTTGATCCCTAACTTTACACTAATAAATGGACAATGGTTTATGTTTTATAAGAATAACTGTACTTCATCTAAGGCTCGCCGTGGCTCTTATATGTATGTGCTCAATTTCCTTTGACCATTAAAACGAGTAGCTCTCCGGCATTTTCATTTTGTAAAAGTAGCTCTCTGCCGTACAATCATATAGGTGCCACTTTCACAGAGTTATGCGGCATCTTTAAGAGCAGAGCAGAAGTTCACTTCTGTAACTGGACAAAAGGTTTTTGTTGAAATACATTTCTCAGCTCATCCTGTATCTTTAAGAATAAATCAGTGTTGCAGTTGTTATCAGTAAAGAACATGTCGACCTCATTGAAATGTAAAATCCAAATCTAACAATTTCTTCAAGTTATATTAAAATGCAATATAGGAACCTCCTAAATGTCTGTCTTTCAAGTGCACATGTTTAAAAAGCCTCTCCCTGTCACTCTTCCTCTCTCCGGCTCATCTCATTAAGAGTCCCAGAGTAGAGCAGGATTGGAGCACCCACGGGTCCCTCACACCCACAGATCCTCCATGACACCCAGTGATCAGAGACGGACGAGGCCTATTCTAATGCAGCCGGCTCAGGATTAAACACAAGCCCCACACTGAACAGTTCTCCTGAAAAAAAAAAAAAAAACACAACTAGTTCATTTGAAACAGTTTGCAGTGGTCCAAACTTATTCCTCACTTCCCTTATGCATTCTGAGCATCCGAATTATTCACCACAATGAATTATAAGCACTTTTCACAACTTTCAGAATGAAAAGTTGTAAAACCCATGAATTGGCATGCTTTCTTTTTTTACATAAATGAAGTGGCTGTATGTTTCTCTGATTGGTTAATCTGAAATTGTGGAGACAAAGGCCCTGTTTCAAGAAGCAGGTTTAGTCTAAACCCAGACTTCGTTAACCCTGAAACAGCTCAACTCAGAGTTTTCAGCTTCACAGAGTTAACCTAAACCCTGAGTCCGTCACCATGGTAACAGTCTGTGAATCTAACCTGGTTCAGACCAGGTTTTATTCCTCTAACCCCAAGTTTAACTAGAGTCTGCTCCTGAAGGACTCCTCTGATGGGTCAGTCACAGATGGACCACGTGCTCTTCATGAGGCTTGACAGGAGTTGAATGATCTGACTTGTATTCATTTATATTTTACACTTCTTTGACTCAAATAACCATCTCTGAGGTATGTTTACACTGAAACGAATCATCGTATCACCGTATCGGAAACGATTTGCATCCCGACATGTCATTTCTGTGTCCTTCTCTATCCACACAGTTTTGAGCATGTTTGTTTACAGAAACAAATCTTAAAACCACATGGCTCATTTGCAAAAACTAAGCACTCAAAAAACAGCTCGCTGTTGTGCGCTGATGTGGTTCAGCTTCTGTCCGACTAAAGGACACAACTCAGTGGAATATGAGTGTTCTTTCTGTGACAGAGGGATGTTCTGCTGATGGTGAGTCTGTTCTGTGCTTCTATCGCTTTAGTGATGGTTCATGTTAAACTTTTCAGAGAGTTAGACTCTGCAGACTGTTTATATGAATGGACATATATTCTAGCCTCTTAGCGTGTTGGCGGTGAATTACTTTGCGGTGCACAGACCTACGTCAGTGTATCAACATTTCCAGGCATCCACACAGATCAGATCTGTACTCAAATTAATTCAAGATCGTTCCGTCTCTGGAGCTGTTTTCCATCGGATTAGTGTGGACGAACACTGCATCCACAACGACTCAAATACATACCAGTGCGGACGGGGCCTGAGTTTTCTAACTCTGCTCCAAACAGGTTTAGTGAAACAGAAAGCTCTGAGTTGTCTAAATTGAGCTTTGATATTTGTACTGCTGTGTGTAAATGTGTTCGTCTACCATGTAGATAGAACGATGATGACACTGTTTTATAAAATGTTTATGGAATCAGTTTGAATCCCTGAATTACCACTTAAACCCTGGGTTTGTTGAACAGGGCCAAGGCATGATTCCAGACAATATTGTAATCTTGTAAAATATTGTAAATATAATCAAGTTATGTTTTTACTCAATGTTGAAAATGTTCAGTTCACATAATTCAAATGCAAAAACATGTACATAAATTCAGTGTTAAAAGCGCCTGCCTCATCACCTGCCTGTTTCTATGGATACGTCATAGCTCTGCCTGGAATGTTCCACAGTGTGACATTAAACAGTTCTACTTTACATTTATTCAATTACAAGTGGTTTTATAATTTCATAAAATCCCTAGAAAAACATGCATTTTGACATTGACTGTGGTTTGGTCTCCATGAAGACAGAAAGCTTTAATGCCATACTGTGAAACATTCCAGACAAAGCAATAACATCTCCATGAAAAAATTAAAAAATTTAAAATTTGACAGACCCTCTTCCAGAAAACTGACACGATGCACCTTTAAGTAAAAGAATTGGGAATAAAAACAAAAAAGAACCTGAATAGTAAATAGGCTCCTGCTGCCAATACATGAATACAAATAAAAACTTTAAGACCATCACAGCTTCATGGACTTTATCTGCAGACTACATAATGACATAAGGAGAGATCGCAGCATATTGTTTACCTTTATACCACCCTGCACCTCTTTTCCTGTTTAAACTTTCCGAGTCACACATCGTACACTCTCTGGGGTTTAACGTGGTGTTTTCTGTTCAACAGCAGCAGCTCCTCATTTACAAACACTTGGTCATGTTGAAATTCTTTATTCAGATCAGAGCAGTAGAGGAGAATGAGGAGTGCTTCTTGTTTTAAAGGAGGTGTTGGGAAGGAGACTCTAACTTGTGACCTTGGAAAGGACTGGATTTTAGGACTGATTCGGGTACAGTATTTTCCGGGCTGTTAGGCGCTCCGGATTATAAGACGCACTGTCATTAAATGGTCTATTTTTGAACTTTTTTCACAAATAAACCACACCGGACTTTAAAGGAAACACAACAGTTGGATGGGTGAGTGGTTTTGTTTGTTTGTTCGTTCACGGTGACTCTGGGCTTTGTTCAGTTGTGGCGTGTAGGGAGGGTGTGTCTGGAACCGCTGGATTGTCGGCGTGTTTACAGTGACTCAGTTGTTCACTTGTGTCTAGAAGTGGCACATTGCACTCGCTTTTTCGGTTCGTTCCTCCGTTCCGTTCCTCGTCGGCGTGGAGTGATGAGTGTGTCTGTGGGTGTTTTTGGCTGCTCGATCATTGTCTGCTCTGTGTGTGTTTGCATGCGCTGCGGGTGGTGCGGTTTTGTAGTTTACTGAAGTCGTGCTGGGACACCTGAGTGGATTCGTGTATAGGGTGCTCGGGATTGCGGGACGCACAGCCGTTTTTTGATGGGGTTGGAGGCTTAAGAGCTCATCTAATAGCCCGGGAAATATGGTATCTTCAATCTCCCCAGGATGTCCGGCCAGGGCAATGAACAGGATGCCAGTGCACACAAAGCAGGATCCCATTTGTTAAGTGAGAGGTGCAGAAGACAAACAGACTGAGCTGCACTTTCTTGTTCTTGTGGTTTTACAGCAACATCACATCTTGGTCTCTTTGCAGTGGAAGGTGTTTCTTGGTGAACAGCTGGTGCCTTTCGCTTTGGTGTTGACTTTTTAAATTCGTAACCAAGGTTGAGCACTCCACATACATAATGTTTGCTGCAAACTTGCAGTCAAAACTTTTTGTCTTTCATGTGGATCAATCTTGCCCATCGCCTTTCACTATTTTTCAATTCTGTTGGGAAGGGAAACAGTTTGAACAGAGGTTTGCAGTCACACACATCTGATTCCCTTTTGCAGTTATGAAGTTCGCAAACGAATTTCTTGAGACATTTTCCGCTGTTAGGATCCAACAACCACACAATTACGATGTCCGAATCCCAAAACTAAAATATGACAATATCAGAACCAGAAACAAAAGTGATATGGTTCAAAAGACTTGAAAAGATCGACTTTGTCAATAGATGCATCCCACTGGGAAAACAAACATGGCAGTTTGATGCTCAGTTTTTCGGAAAATCCTTCCCAGTCCCAGTTCCCAGAAGTCCGAAATTCTTGATGCATCTATGAACTACTAACTAACAAATAATAAAAACAACCACAGCACACTAAATACGATATATACAATTAGACTCTTGTTAACACTTGTAGTTTTTGAAGGTTGAACGTTTTGTGGGTGTTGTACAGCTGCAGGGTCATGCGGCATCTCTGTTGTTCAGCTACTGGTGGTTAGGACATGGTCAGATTCTCCAAATGCAGCTGAAGTTTTTATCTGCCTCGAACTCTTGGTTGACCTCATAGAGTTAGGGGCTTTGATCTAAATCAGTGGTGCCCAATACGTCGATCCCGATCTACCAGTCGATCGTCAAGGTCGTGTGGGTAGATCTCCGTGTCTCGTCTCGGACTCAATTGCGTTTGGACTCGGTCTTGTCTCTCACTCAAGGTCTGATACTCAACAAGTGTGATCATATTTCATTACGGCCGCTATTGTCAGCAATAAAATTGTACAAGTGTGCGAGAGCGTGAGGGGCGTCTCAGTGTGGCCTGTGCGCTCATTTGAAACCCGCGGAGACTCTGCGGCACATCATAAACACACACGCTCCCTATGCACGGCTCGTCTGCGACAGCGTGTGTCCTCGTGTACCAGCGTGCATCACAGGGCAGGTTCAACTTCCTAAACATCCTACCTGTCCATCTGCCTCACGTCAGCACGCCGCCCCTCGCCTTTTCACGCTCTCGCTCCTTCCTGCGTACAGCGAACACAAGCCCCTCCCACAGTGCGGCTGATTAGAAGAGCAAGACCAAACGTGAAGCAAAAACCAGTCTAAATTTGTGTTCCAGTGTTGGCACAAAGCAGGTCTACAGCATAGAGCGGATCTACAGAACAGACCTACTGCCACATTTGGCTGAAGTTTGTCTAACAAAAGTGCACAAATGCATCTGTAAATGTGCAGAGGCTGGTAAATATCACTGCAAAACCAGAAAAGAATGCAACTCCAGTTTGGAACTTTAAAAAACAGGTTTAAAAATCTTACCTACTTCCTTCACTTTTTTCACAGTTTTGTGTAAAGTGCCAGAGGAAGTTCTCTCTTAAAGAAGGGGCTTCTCAAACTGTGGGTGAGGGTCCAAAAAAGGGGCACAGAGTGTTTCAGTGCAGTTTGCTTGGCTTTGTAGATCATTTTGACTTGGTCATTTTGTAAGTAGCTCACATGCTGAAAAAGTGTGAGCACCCCTGATCTAAACTGTTCAGAACAAACCCTGGTGCAGGTTTATATGTACAAACATGGTTCAGACTCGGGTTGGGTTCAGACGGTTCGTGCATATGCCCTGGCTCAGGATAATGCTACTCTTACTCAACAGATCTCCTTGTCTAATCTACACTTGGTCCCTCTGTGACTCATATAATGCAGGCTCAAACTGTAGCGTGGTTTCATTAAAAGTGAGCGGGCCTGACGGAGGCGCGATTAGCCTCAGTGTGTGATGGCTGTCGCTGCAGGTTAGCCACACTGTCACTTCTTCAGATAAGGCTGTGTGTATCAGGAGCTGTCAGCGCACGGCTAATAGGAACGCTGCAGAACAAAACCAGTCAGATTGGTGGATCTCGCTTGTTAATGAATAGCAGCGGCTGGGGGCGGAGCATGGGCCGCTACATAGATAAAGGGATGTGGAGTTTAAATTGCATCTCTGTGCTGTGCAAGCCCCTCAGGTCTGTGTACCATGTGTTCTTTTGAATTTCAATTAGGAACGAAAAACAATAAAAGAGAAAACAGTTATTTATTATTACGTTTTGGTGTCAAACAAAAAAAAAACTGACTTCAATCTCTATTTTCAATATTTAATGTAAAATTTATTTCAAATAACACCTATCAAAAAACATTGTCATCGTGCCTGTTTTAAGTTTGATATTTTATTCTCTCTGATTTATTTGTTACGGAAGTTGTGCTGCTAGAAGGACTTACTTGAAAAATCGTTGCAATTTTGTGGATAAGCATGTGTAACCCAGGTATTTTTCTGTCCCTGTCCCTCTCTACCTTATATTTTGGCCACCGTTGTTTTCAAATATCGCGAGACTTTGCGCACATATCGCAAGACTTATTGGTCAAAGCTCTTTAAACATGGCCACGCGCTCCCATTCAGTCGTGTGTTGTGTGGGTCCCGGGTGTGACTGAGCTGCTGCAGGTAGCAGATTATTGCTCTAAAAACTCACTGTTTTCACTTTAAAAGTATGTCAAAGTAACTGTTATGCCATCAACTTCTCTAGATGCCTCTTGCCTTCATAACGAAGTGCTGTCGAGATTCTATGAGATTTAACTAAGAGGAACTGGTGAGTGCTAACTTTGTTGTTGTTCGGATGCTAATGCTAATGCTAATGCTAGCGCTCCGATTCAGTGTAATTGAATACGGAGCTGTGAGCGCGCGCTGGCGCTAGCTGCACTCAGTCCCACTCATTTATATGACCACTTTTAAAGGCAATATATATATTTTGATCAATGCAATTGATTTACGTTTTGTGCTAATATTGACAATGAATTATGATTATTATATGATCCTCCTAAATTGTTGATCAAAGTAATTTAAAATGACTTAATCCCTATTGTTGGAAATATTTTACTATTGAGTACTCTTTATTGACAAATACTAGTACATGTACATGGATGGATGAATAATGATTCTGATTTATTATAACAAAATGTTATGATGTTAAAAATGTTTTATAGTGACTTAGTTCTACTTAACTATTGCATTACTCACTTCTGGTTCTGTTTTGCACAGGTCAGGTTCCAGAAACTGGACTCTCAGACACTGGATGGCGAGTTAAGGCCTGGAGCCCGAACCAAACTCAGAGTGCAAGCATCTGCCGGTGCGGTAGGAGGCGTAGCAGCCGCACAACCCCACACACACATAAAAAATAAAAGTTTTTGACTTTAATTTAAAGTTTATTTCAAATCATGTCAATCAAAAAACAGTCACCGTGCCTATTTTAATTTTGATATTTTATTTTCTCTGCTTTATTTGCTCCAGACATTTTGCTGCTTAGAAAGATTTACTAGAAAAATCATTGCAGTTTTGTGGACAAACATGTTCTTTTACAGTGACGCGTTTACTTTCACATCTTTCAAAGTCATAGTTGAACTCCATGACAAGAAAAGGTAGCAGCGATAAACTCTCCTTTGTTCAGTTGAATTCAGCCGCGGCGCTGAGCAGCATAAAGTCTGTGGCCAGAGAGAATAAAATATCAAAATTTAAATAGGCACCAAGGCTTCCTTTTATTTGATGTTATTTGAAACAAATTAAATTAAATATTGAAAATAGGACCATGTACCATTTGTTCTTTTGAAGTTCAATTAAGAATGAAAAACAATAAAATGGGAAAACAGTTTGTTATTTCATTATTTCATTAGTGTCAAAAAAACAAAACAAAACAGATTTCAACCTTAATTTGAAGTTTATTTCAAATAACAATGAAAGTCATTGTGCTTATTTCATTTTTATGTTTTATTCTCTCTGGTTTAGCTGCCCTGGAAGACTTTTTGCACTTAAAATATGAAAATAAATCTTGCTACGCTTAAAACTGATGGAGATTTGGTGATGGGGCAGATTTATGAAGCAGGTGGAAAATACGACAGACATTTCCACAAATATTTTGCCACAGAAAAGCATTAACCAGAAGTGACATTTACTCTACATCGCGGCACTTCTGGCTGTTGTGAAAAAAGTCTAGTGACACCACCACCAAGTTAGGGGCCAGTAGTAGTAGTAGAAGTATTTGGGACAACAGTAGCTCATTTGGTAGAACGTTTTGAATCCTGCTCTTGACGTAAACATCACAGGTAGAGCAGTCAGTGTCTGTGTCCACTGGTGTGTGAATGAGCGAGTGTTTCCTTGATGAAAAGCGCTTCGAGTAGCTTCAAAGTGATAAAGCGTGAAATAAAAATGTGACCCTGATGATTTAGTTACAATATTGATCTAAGACGACTGAAGAAAAGACACACGTTTGCTGACTTTCGCGTTGAAAAATGACAGAGCTCGAACGTCATCGCCACAAAACTGCAGATCAAACTGGTGAGCGTGCGGATTATTTTTCATTTGCACCTTCAAGAAAATAAAATTGGAGAACAAATTAAATATAAAGCCGTGGGCGTGTGATGTGACTGTGAAAATGGAGGTAGATTGGAGTATGTATGATTCATTCTAAATACAACTTTGAGTGTTTAAATGAGAAAAGAAACAACTATAACATTGTTTAAAGCTCTTGATTTTGCAAAATAGGTCTATTTAAAATATAATAATAAATTCCAACACACACTGTATCACATTTTGCTCGTAGCCATGCGGTCTTCTGTCTTTTACCGTTAATAATTCCCTCTATTCTGAGAAAGGCCTCCGTGCTGTTATCAGAGTAATGAGTGGAACAACATCTCCAAATGGATCCTCAAATTAAAGTGAATCAATTTCCAGGGTGTGTTCCTACCAGAGCCATGTCCTGTCTACTAATTCTGTTCTTATTATTTAATTTTTTACAACTTACCAAAAACTACATTTGTGATAAAAATGATTTAAATATATCCAAAAACGTGTGGGGGTTGATCTGAACGCCTGCGTGGTGTTTTCTTCTCCCATGCCTCAACACTGTTCCAATTATCCCCCAGAAAGTGTCATAAAAATAGTGTGAATCTCCCCAAAAATGAAAGAGCAAGTTGGATTTTGTTGTTGCATCAGCCGGTGTGTTTGCAGGCAGAGCATGGTGGAGTATGAGACTGGTTTGAAATGTTTTTTTTTCACTTTGTGAAAGAGAGAAAACTGAAATATTCAACAGGTAAAAAGAAGTAGTGCCTCACTGATATGGATTTAAAAAAATAAAAATAAAAATCCGATATGATACCAATAAAACGGGCTTTGGGCGTGCCGATAGTCGATATAAACAACCAATATATTTAGTGATGTAAGAATTCACTGAAACTCTCCAGCTGATTATAAAACTTGACTGGGGCGCAAGTTGGATTTTTTTAGGCTGCATTTACTGTTATTCTGCCTCTTGACAGTCAGATTTAAAGACAGTAGGTCGGCCTAAAGGTATTTTTGCATAACATGACAAGCAGTAGTTTTGGTGCTGGCTTAAACTATGCTGAAAGTTATAATTTATTTATTTATAGTTGGTATCTTCGATCAGACACAACAGTGTTTAAAGCAGCGCCTCAGTGATGTCTTAAAGCGGATGTTGAGAGCCTGTGGTGTAAACAGGAGCATGTGAGTCATGTGACTCTGGGGGTGCGTTCAGGGGCAGTACGTCATCACAGACACAGACACATTTCTACTCTGGTAAATATCGATGCAGCACCACATATTAGGACATTTATCCAGGGGTGGTCCTAGGCACGAGCCGTCAGGGCCGCAGCCCGGCGCAGCATTTCGTGGAGGTAACGTGCCTACGTGGACTAAATCAGCCGATATGGGCCGATAGCCGATATGTCTCCATATGCACATATCAGCCAAATGATATATCGGTCATGCCCTAAAATGAAGCATAACCAGAATGTTTTGTGCCACTCTTGAACCACAAGCAAGACATTAACACTCAGATTTATGCACAGTTTACTAAACTGCGTTCACATTCTGGATGATGTCATAATCTCAAATATAGAGCGTGTCTTATATTACTCAATTTTATTACTCTATTTGAGTTGTTGTAAGAAATATCTAAATGTGTGATCCACAAATGTTGAACCATGTAATTTGTTTACAAATGGCTCCACAGAGTTACCATATTCACCTTATGGCTTAGCGTCCTTTCACCTGACAACAGTCATGTCTTTAGGGTTGAATAATGGCACCACTTTCTGAAACTATTGTAAAAATAATTTCCATTTTGTTTATTTTTATTATTTATGCTGACAGTCAGGAAGATGAACTTTGTGTCAGGAGCTGGGACCACAAAGGCTGAAGCACTGAACGCCCAGTGAGAAAAGCTGGGACAGTTAGAACAGGCAGGCGTAGTTTAGTGTATTTTGTTTATTTTACAGGAACCATGAAAGGGAACATTAATCAAAGAGACACTGAAGAGATGCTTTGTACCGGACGGTAGCTTTCAGAGCTGATTTCTATCTGCAATTCCAGAGACAGAGAAAAACACAGAATGCACAAACAGCATAAAACAATGCATTGTGTGCATTGTGTATACACAGAACTGTTATTTCATGATTGAAAAATAAAATCTATAATCATTCCCTCTCATCCTGCTCCCACTGTGCAAGCACAGTTTAGTAAATGCAGGATTTCCCTTATATCACAACATTGATTCTTGTGAGCCCTGTTAGAATGTCATTATCTTTTCAAAAACATACCCAGAGGTGTGTTTTGTTTCATTCACAAATGTTTGACAAACTTTGTTATTAGTTTGTCTACATCTCCAATGCTCAAAATGCTCTGTTCCTTGTAGTAGTTTTCAAGTTAAGGCTCCTTTTACCTTTTCTTCAGCAGAGATTTATCAAAATGATTCCAGTGAAGATATGTGGAGTTTCAAAGGCAGTGGAGCACTTCCTGTATTACCACATGACATCACAAGGAGGAACAAAGTAGCTGTAAAACACGCAGCTGCCTGGATCCTGCTGCTTCCTGGGGCTGCGTCGAGAACCTGGCGGGAGGAGCACGCAGCCAGAGCGTCATGCCACTTTCACCTGTCCGACCCAGAATTAGCCGCAACGGACCGCCTCAGAGGAAGTGCACTCACCGGGGGCCAGCAACACCCTCGACGTGATCCACCTGCATCGTGCGGCCATCCCTTGCCCGCTGAGTTGACAGTATTGCTCTGATAAAATGGCTCACTCGCACACTAGCTCCACCTGCAAACTACCTCCACTATTCCTCTCACTGATTAAACGAATCAGCTCTACTATTTTGTATAGAAGTATGGCATGTCTGCTATCTAGTGGAGGTGAGCTTGAACGATATTTGACACCGTATTTGACAAAATTGGGTGTTTTATTCAGTGCGGCTGGCGCCTAGAGGGTTAAAACTTGCAGCCATTCAAACTGAAGCACTGGCAGTGCAATGAGAGAAGCTGGGACACTTAGACCATGCAGGCGCCCAGACTAAATCACTGAAAAGCAGAGACACCATGCAGGCATCCAGACTGTACCTCAGCTGGGTGTAGAGAGCTGGAACACTCAAGATCATACAGGCGTTCAGACTATAGCATTTGGTAAGTGGAGCTAATACACTTAGACCATGCAGGTGTTCAGACTGTAGCACTGATCACGGTAAGAAGAGCTGGGACACTTAGACCATACAGGCGTTCAGACTGTAGCACTGATCATTGTAAGTGGAGCTGATACACTTAGACCATGCAGGCGTTCAGACTGAAGCACTGACAGCCCGGTGAGAGGAGCCAGGACAGCCTCAAGAATGGACTGAATTATTCATCTGAGCATCTGGTCCTCTTCATCTGGCCTCCATCACTTGACAATTCACACACTAAGAGCTCTCCTTTAACATTCTCTTTCTAGCCCAGCACTCTCCCCGGCATTCAGCTTCTGCTTTTTTATGTCTTTTCACCAAAATGGAACTAAAATCTAAATCTCAAAATGCTTTCTCACAAATATCTCTAAAACTTCTACGACTATTCTTGTGCATAACTGATGCAACAAATTATACTTTTGTATTCTTATTAAGGATTAAAGCTAAACTAAAGACTTATTTAAAGATGCATTGTGTAACTTTTTGGTTACATACCTAGAAAAACAGGCATTCTGACAGTGAGCGGGGTCACCTCTCCACAGATCTGGTGCCTCATTTATAAAGAACTGTGTAGGAGCTGTCCTAAGTTAGTGTATACTCTATTGGCCACCAGAGCACCACAAACTCCAAATTTCGAAAACCTACCGCACGCACTGAACCACGCAATCTGTACTTTATAGATCCACCTACAGCTAGAATCTGCGCCGTAAACCTACGTCACGTCACACCCCTCCCCACACCTCCACCTCACCATAAAAGGACAGACCACGCCCTCTCCACACCTCCACCTCACCATAAAAGGACAGACCACGCCCTCTCCACACCTCCACCTCACCATAAAAGGACAGACCACGCCCTCTCCACACCCCACCTCACCATAAAAGGACAGACCACGCCCTCTCCACACCTCCACCTCACCATAAAAGGACAGACCACGCCCTCTCCACACCTCCACCTCACCATAAAAGGACAGACCATAAAGGACAGACCACACCCTCTCCACACCTCCACCTCACCATAAAAGGAGCGTGTAAAGTGAACGAGATTGTAAAGTGATTGTAAAGTGAGCGTGTAAAGTGAACGAGTGAACGAGATTCCCATAAACATGAGCCGATAATCAGTGGGTTTGATCGAGACACGCTGGACAGAGGGAGGGGGACGCCCCACGCAGCACCACGTGGTCACTTAAACAAGGTTTAACAAATACAAAACTAAAAGTGACAATAACATCTCATCTGTTCATTTAATAATATTTTATCATATTTAGGCAGCACATCTTTAAAGCTGAATAGTTTTCTCGCTGTTTCAAGAGTTTTATCACTATACATTTTTTTTTAAGTCTGCCTATGATGTGTGTGTGGACTGGCCCTGTTTATGCACATACACTAGTAGATGTGTGTATGCGGGAGTCTGAATGGTGAATGAAGAGGGCTATGAGTGTGTGCGAGAGATTCAGATGCCCTCCCAGGAGAGAGAAAGAAACGAGGGAGGGATATGAGGATACACAGCAAAAAGTGGAGTGTTAAAATTGACTCTCACGGAATCAACTTTAACATTTTCTTAGAGTTTATATGAGTCCAATCTGTTCTAGAGTTAATTTAACATTTTTGGAAATGTTAATTAAGTAACACTGGACCAAAGTTCGTGTTTAACCCCAAAATCCAGAGTTATATTAAAGTTTTTAGAGTAAACAGATAACACTTTGTAGAGTTATTCTGATTTAGCTAAACAACACACAGAGGTGTTTTATTTTTACTTTATTTGAGTAAATTTTAAGATGAAATTATGAACAAAACTGGTTCAAACTGGTCTTCTCTCACAAGAGTTTGAAGTGGTGAGTGGGAGGAGCCAAATTAACACTAAGAGAAGTTGAATTAACCTTATCAACTCTGACAAATAACCCCAACTCCAACCCCCATTTAACTTTCAAATAGTTAAAATAACACTTTTGGTGTTAAAAACAACTCTGAAATATTTTACCCTAAAATTTTAATCCTCCAGTTTTTGCTGTGTACGAGGATCAGCGGCCAGGAGACGAGCTCTTCGGCAGGTAGAACACAGTGTTGGTATGTAACACATTAGATACAGATCAGGCGCTGTTATTCTACTAATAAAAGTCCACACGAAACAACCAAACTCTGCTTATTTCTTTGAATGTGCAAGTCTGGGTCGAGCAGGCACAGACATGATTGTGTTCTTTATACAGACAGAGAACAGCTCTCATTTGCAAAAGCTCACTGTTACACAAAAATGTAGGGAATATTTTGATCAGGTTCGGCCCAGTTGGCTTTGTGTTGTGCGCAGACTAGGTCCTCTCTGGCACTCGGTGTTGTAGTTGTGTTTAGTCCCAGTGTTTCATTAAACCAAAGCCTGGCTCCTGTGCTCTCAGGTTTGGTCATTATTTCGTCCTCTGTGTTGTGTCACAGCCACAGTCTGTGTTCTGTAGAAGTCTGTGGTCACGGTGTGGACTGTGGGAAATCCTGCGCTGCACCGGGACAGTTTCAAATGTATAATATTGCAGAGAATAATGAGTGGAATAAACAGCCCTTCTCCGTGTTTTGGAGAATCTCTTCTTCAAACTCTTCCTCAAACTCTCTTCACTTCTGCTTCTCTCCACAAGTGTCGCTTTTTCCCCGTGTCTCCAGACTTTGCTTAGAGCTCACAGCAGGTCCCGAGCTGCCGTACAAGCACTGTGCATAGGACGAGTTTCATAAATCCCGCAGTTGTGTTAAAGAACGCCTACGCAATGACTTGTGCATAAATGAGCTTTATAAATGCGGCCCCTGACTTATAACTTGGTCTGGTTTAAAGACGAAGAGAGAAAAGTTTAATCCCACACTGTAAAACATTCCAGACAAAGCAATACCATCTTTGTAGAGAAAAGAATTTGATGGATCCTCTACCTACAAAACTTACACAACACACCTTTATCAAATGCAGGTAACGTGTCACCTCCAGAAAGTTCTACAGTGTCCTTTTAAATGTAAATCAGCAGCTGCTTTCTCCTTCTTTATCTTCTCAACACACATGTCCATGCCACATCAAACTCCAGGCAACCGGACACAAAACATCTCCATCAAAGCCACGCTCCCTTCTCATTCTTCCCCCACAAAGAGCCAACATCTGAAGCACGTGTTAATGAGCTACAGGAGGAACCTCTGAAGTTGTTTACCGTTTCCCCGTCAGTAATTAAGCGACGCATCAGGTGTAGGGTGGACGCAGTGCTCGATTCGCCGGAACGGATTGGGCGGCCGTGATGAATGAGCTGTCATCTTCGATAGTTGCCGAGCAGCGATCTCCTTGACACCCGGGTATCCCCTGGGCTAGAGGCGTGCGCGCAGGGTAACACATGGGCGGGTTCAAAGGTCGCGGCGGTATGCTAATGCGGGCTAGCGGAGGTGGAGGTGTCTGCGTGAACGGAAGGAGGCGCGGGCGGATTTGCATATCAGCACAGCCCACTGCACATGATGGACAAAACAGTCAGTTATACTCACAAAAAAGAAGGTTTTGAAGATGCAGTAGTGCACCAAGGGCAGTTTGTGAAACAGTATTAAAGATGCACTGTGTAACTTTTCCGGTAAAGGGATTGCTTTTCTCTATGGTGTAGTTAATATTTTGCCTGGAATGTTTTACAGTACAATATTAAACCTTTAAATCTTCATGGAGACCGAACCAGACCAAGTTCACAGTCAGAATGCTTGTTTTCTTTCATTTTTTTATTTTTATTATTATTTTTTTAAAGTATGTTTATTACTTTTTTTGATGTAACTAAAACAAAACATGTATAATAGTGTCGTAGTACTTGAGACTGGTCTTGGTGTCTAAACTGGCCTTAAGACCGTTTTTTTACAGTCTTGGTCTTGTCTCGGACTGGAGCACATTTGGACTTGGTCTTGTCTCGGTATTGAAGATGCTTGGATTCGGTCTTGAAGGCGCTTGGACTCGGTCTTTTCTCGACTTGGACTCGTCTTGTCTTGACTTGGACGAAGTCTGACGCTCAATGAGTGCTGTCATATTTCATTTCGGCCGGTAAATGTGCAGAGGCTAAATATCACTGCTAAACTGTAAGCTAATGTAACTGTAAATATTATTAACTTATTAAAAAAAAAAAAAAAAACTTGATTCACTTTGAAGTTGTTTTCTGTGAGGGTCCAATAAAGGGACACAGACTGTGTAAGTGCAGTACAGTTTGCTTATTTTAGGCCTAAATGAACATTAACCAGATGAAATGAAGATAGATTTATCAAAAAAAAACAAAAAACATTTATACATATATATGCCAAAATAATTGTAAAATACAAATAATGTAGGAAAAAACAAAGATGGTCTTGAGTCGGTCTTGATGTGTTTTAGTCTCGGGACTCTGTGGTCTCGAACTGGTCTTCGTCTCACTTAGTGCCGTCTTTTCTGTGACACTAATGTAGAAGGGCAAAAAAAAATAATACACAGAGCTGCACTGCAATGTAAACATATTTCCAGGCATTAAAGGTTGTATAGAGGATTTTCCAAGGAACGAGAAATCCAGCGACTGTTTGTCCTTTTTCAAATGTTGCGCATGCGTGAAACCCGTTTTCATAATAAGCAGAAGTTTCCTGTC
This sequence comes from Boleophthalmus pectinirostris, assembly GCF_026225935.1. Taxonomy (NCBI): domain Eukaryota; kingdom Metazoa; phylum Chordata; class Actinopteri; order Gobiiformes; family Gobiidae; genus Boleophthalmus; species Boleophthalmus pectinirostris. The sequence goes on from NW_026571047.1 coordinate 3,853,845, forward strand.
CAGAAAGTCATTTGTGGACCAGTGGTTCAGTCTTTAGACCCTTCGTCTGCTTCAGTCGCCAGCCATCGCTGGAATGAATCTCCAAGAATCACCTTAGTTTGGCTTCGCTGCTTTTCCCCTTGTCTTCTTCTTTCATTGACCTCAAAAACAGGACTTTCTTTTGCGGCAAACTGCTCGTAGATTCTTGTCTACCATTGCAACAAACTTTGTGCAAACTGCGAGGAAGATATAGGTCAAAAAAGCCGCTAAGAACCGTTGAGTTGGTGGAGTAAACAGTGTCTGTGCGTCTGGACTGCGTGACAGGCGTACGTAAACCACGTAATGGCAGCGCGCAGGCAAGTTGATGAATTTTTATTCTCTTTTTTTTGGTCATCATAATTACAAGGCTACTGCATCTCTATAATGCTATCATTGACAGTTTGAAACAAAAAAAATCCTCCATACAACCGTTAAGAAAAAAAAAATAATAATCAAACTAAATGATTGGTGGCATATATCTCTTCTCCATATACAATATATTAGTTAATTCAGTTACCCCCTTAACGCCTGAATTTACATAGATGTATATAAAAACATATTTTGTGTGTGTTCTAACCTTTAAGTAGTCATACCAGAATGTTTTAAGTTTTTGGACAAGCCCAAAACAAATGGGTCAATGAGCCCTGCAAATTTACAACAGTCACATAGAGGTGAAGTGGAAGGAAGTTTTAGAATGTTATTAGTGAAGTTAAGGTAAAGCTGTCTAATGTCATCTGTGGAATATTCAGAGTACAGAAACAAGCACATGATGAACCCCCAACCACATTTTTCCTTGTGCTTAGATCAAGTGTGCAGTTTGCCTGAGCAGTTAGTTGCTTCTACTGTCTTTTCAAATGCAGAAGTGTCTAGAATAGAACCAAAGAGCGTAAAAAAACAGTGTCCAACTTGGGCACAAACCAGGAAGACGTTTGGAAACATACGATTACAACTTCCGGCGGGCTCTGTTCCCGGTAGTAAGTCTGACAAAATCTAGGAAAAATGAGAAAATGTCCCAGTTTTCTTCATCTTCATGTCATTGTGGTGTTACGTTATGTTCAGGCGAATCAACAGTTCCAACCATAGCTCAGTTTTCATCATTTCCTCACTGACACACAACTCCGAGCGCTCTGGGTACATGTGATTAGAAGAGATGAACAGAAAATCATTCACTATTTCTCAGTCCTCTGCATTTTTTAATCTATTTTACTCATAAGCCACATTTGTTTTGACACCAACGTTAATCCGTCTGTCAATCACACCCTCTGCAATCAGGGAAACAGGATACAGCTCCAGATCCAATCGTCTTTATAAAGTTTTTTTTCAAAGCATGTGGAACTAGTAAAACATTCAGAGTTTACTAGAGTTTACACTGTGTAGCTGTGTTTATGATCTGTTGACATTATTGTCTTTAATTGTTTGGTCAAACTTGCCAATGTCTGACTTGAGAATTTTTTTATAGAATTGCACTCAAAGTCATTTTCAAACACCGTACTTACTCCAGCTAATGTAATATGTAACAGTACTCTTACTTGAGTAAAAGTTGTGCTTCCTTTTCCCACTGTGAGTAAGTCTAAATCGACAAAAGCTTCATGTGACAATATGAAATGATTTGAACATTCGTGTTTCTTGCAGCTCCTTCACATATGATTTAATTTTTCTCATTTTCACTGTGTATCTTTTGAAAACACCTGCTTTTTTCTCGTAAGTGACCTCTACACAGAATCTAACCCCGCACCCATCTGCACATCTTAAACTCTGGTAAAGTTTGGGAGAGTGACGTCTGCCTCTGGAGCTCAGGGGAGTGAGATAGAGAGACAGACGAGGACAGAGCCCGTCTGAGCTGTGACAGGTGACATTCTGAGCGCGCTCAGTGGAGACCTGCCCTCACGGCCTGGAGGGGACAGCATCGTCTGGTATGTGAACCAAAGACTCAGCACACAACCCAAACTTCTGCTATTCTACAAGGAATAGTGTGGACGTCCAAGATAACTGCTCAGTACTGTGAGGTGAAGTTTGACATTTGGTTCTTTGTTACTGTTGATGGGATTTTTTCTTACAATCGTCACAATCAAAGACCTTTTCTTATGTGCACGAGCTGACACTGACTTACAGATTTTATTCAGATGTCATAGTGCGCGTGGTACAGATGAAGAATTCAGACTTTTGACTTGTTTTGTGGCAGTCTGAGCAGCGAGTCCCAGACTTCAATCACCCCCAGACACTTCCTCCAGCTCTTTCAGGAGGAACCTGATGTGTTCTCCATAGCCTTCTCCAGCCTGAAGGTTGGGGCTCAAATGCAAGCGGGTGGGCCCGCTCCTGAGGGTCCATCCTCCTGTGTGCTCCCGCAGAAGGTTTTGTAGTATCTGCTCTGCAGTTATGCTTAATACTAAGGACTGTGTGTATTGTTTTAGAATGTCCCCTGCCCTCTGCATTCCAGAAAATAAACAGATTTTCTAGCACTATTCTGTGAAAAAGAGGAAAATGGAAATGTTCAAATATGGACATAGCAGTGGTCAGATCTCTGTAGTGGGATGTGCCGATAGAAAATATAAATACATGACAAATCTTTTGTTGGGGGTTATCTCCTTTGGCTTTGAGGCGACCAAACCCTCTGTCTGTAATTGACCAAATCTGTGTTTTTGTAATAAATCATATTCACTAGCAGCATCTTGTCTTTTGGGATTTTTTCCATAACATTCCATCAGCGCGGGAAACCCAGCGGCCTCAGGTGAGAAGTTATATTAAAAAGAGAAACTACAGGTTCAGGGGTCAGGTGCAAACAGAACTGAGCAAGAGTTGAGGATGTGTCTCGATGACCCAGTCCACAGGTGTGGAACAGGAGTCTGTATGGAACCTGCCTTTTACTGTGTGTAAATGCAAAGTTAGACTTGACCTGAGGACTTGAGTTGAACTCAAGTTGGACTGAACTCACTGACTTTAACTTCAACAATGAGGACTTGTCCACAAAAAAAAAACAAACAAACAAACAAACAAAAAAAACATTAAACATAATAACAGTTTTATGTAAATGTTCATAGTTTCAGACACACTCAGTCTGAACCATTTTAATCAAATCTGAGCCTTGGTCATTTCTCTGTGATTAGTTTGTAGATAAAATTAGTTCTCACATTTGCTTCTGTCATTTTTTATTTTTTTATTATTAAAAGAACCAACATATTCAGATCCCACATCACTAGAATTTACTCAGTTTTTTTGCGTTTGCATTGCCTTGTTAATTCAGTGATTTACTCCTGACAGTTTGGTTTGCTCTCTGAAACTAAATTTAGACGGTAATTCTAATATTTTTTCTTCATTTTTTCCATCAGTGGAATCAGCTTTTTCATGGAATTCTCTTTGCGCTCAAAGAACTGCACGTATTGAACCAGGTTTGAACTACAACAACCCAGAGTCAGAACATTTTCTCTCCTCTGGTCCTGACCTAAATTCCAACAGATTAACACGTCAATATTTCCAAGTCTCATCTCATACACCCACATCTGCTCAAACAGGGCTCAGGTTTGAGAGTGTTTTACTTCTACGGGTTATTAACTGTAACACAAAAAAATAATTACATCACCACATTACCTTTTATTGTTTGGATAATGCTAGATTTGCCAAAATTCACATCTTAACATGTTTTATAAGTTTCACTTTTGTTTTAACATAATCAGTGTGGATCCTGCTAATGAAACTGCTGCACGTTTTTGTATATTCATGGAGAATTGTCATGTGGGAGCAAGGGCAATGTAGTCTTGTGGGCGGAGCCTTGTACAGGATTTGAATATGACCTAGGAGAGATCACTAAATCACTCAAACATGCATGAATGACATCTAAAAGTTCTGCAGGCATGTTTTTGATGAGGAAACTACGTATAATATAGTAGAAAGCTCAAAAAAGAAAGACATATAATCTGTGTATCATTCGCTCATTTGTTTTTCAAAATAAAACCAAAAATAAGAAAAAAAATTTTGAGAGAAATTGTCTCCAAAACCAAAATCCCCAATTTTGTGTTTAAATGAATAATAGAGAAAAAGGGTAACAACTGTTTCCCCTTTACGTGACAAACTGTGATGCTGGACTTTTGCGCTGCATATGGACTCAACCAGGACTAAAACAAGACTAAATGAGGACTAAACCAAATCTAAACGAAGTCTAAAACAGGACTGAGTGTTGGGACGGTCCTGAAGGTGCGCCCCTGTAGACTGTCGGGTGATCAGGACTGAGACCAGGACCAGGATCAGAACTGAGACCGGAACTGAGACCGGGACGGGAACTGGGACCAGACTGGGACGGAGGCCGGGACAAGACCAGACTGGATCTGAGACCGGGACCAGACTGGGACTGAGACCGGGACCAGACTGGGACTGAGACCGGGACCCGACTGGGACTGAAACTGGGACCAGTCCAGGACTGAGACCGGGACTGAGACCAGGACCAGACTGGAACCAGACCGGGACAAGACTGGGACTGAGACCAGGACCAGACCGGAACCAGACAGGGACCAGACCGGGACTGAGACTGGGACAAGACAGGGACAAGACCGTGAACAGACCAGGACCAGACTGAGACTGAGACTGGGACTAAGACTGGGACCAGACCAGAACTTCGACTGGGATCAGATGGGGACTGAGAGCGGGACCAGACTGGGACTGAGACCAGGACCAGACCGGGACTGAGACTGGGACTGAGACCGGGACTGAGACTGGGATTGAGACTGGGACCAGACCAGGACTTAGACTGGGACCAGACCAGGACTTAGACTGGGACCAGACCAGGACTGAGAGCGGGACCAGACCAAGACTTGGACTGGGACTGAGACTGGGACCAGACCAGAACTGAGACTGGGACCAGACCTGGACTGAGACCAGGACTAAGATCGGTTTAGTCATGTTTTAGTCCTGGTTCAGTCCTGATTCAGTCTTAATTCAGTCTGTAAAGTCCGGCATCACAGTTTAAGTCACAGAAAATGGGAAACTTCTGTTATGCCATTTTTTCCATTATTAATTTAAACACAAAATCAAAAACTGAAAAAACCAAATCATTATCTGTTTTTTCGTTTTGGTTTTAGAGACAAACAGTGGAGTTAACAGAAAACAGTTTTTGCTTTCTTATTTTTGGTTTTACTTTGAAAAACGAATGAACAAATGATACACAGATTCTGTAGAGTATATCTCCTCTTTAAAATGTATCTTGAGTGTCTTTCCAGGATGGACGTCGTCTTCTCATCAGTCTCTCAGGTCGTTTTACTTCTTCTAAAATGATTATCATTACACAGTAGTCCAGAGCACAGCGGGGGCTGGTGATTTGCCAAAAATGAGACAGAAACTAGTGACTAACACATTTGCTTCTCAAACGGGAGTACTTAAAAGCATCCTAGGACGAGCATTTTTCTCTTAAAATAAATCGGTTGCATCATTATTACATCATAAAGAGGCTGTTTTCTCACTGAACAGAGGGCTGCTCCACATTTCTATTAAACTTAAAGGCCCGGTACATGATTTTTTCCCATGTATTTGAGCTAAAAGTGTCTTGCCCCATTACAAATAACATTTATATAGGCCCGCTGTGTACTGTCCGCATCTAATTCTAAAGCATCTGATAAACAGGAAGTGCACTAATAGCATGGTAGTTATTTGTAGCATTTCTGTGATGGTGAAACTCTGTGAAAAGTGCTTTTAAACTCACTGTGGTGAATAATTAGGATGCGAGTGAGGAATAACTTTGGACCACTACAAACTGTTTAAAATGTCGAGTTCTGTTTGTGTCCGAATTAGACATTTGCATATCTGAGAGCCAGAGGAGTTTGTATTACTTCTCTGGACATGTTTCCCAGTGTAAGCAGCAGACAGGCTGGAGAAATGAGAGGGGCAGTGTCCTGTTTGTTCAAAGGCAGACAGTCGAGCTGGAACACTTCCATTTGTGAGGACAGCAGGTTCAGGGGCGTGACGTCTGCTCTTCATCACACGGCCCAAACACTCTGTTACATTAGACACCGGGCTGAACTGAGCTTCTGGCCACCAACAGCCTTTTAGAATACAACAGTATTTACTTTGCATGGTTAGTTTAACACATCACAACAGCTTTAACTCAAAATCTGTATATTTCAAACTCTGGACACTGCAGTTTGAATTGTTGTTTTATTCAGAGCCACATCTATTCATGTTCATGTTACATAAGGTTAAGGTACTGTACTGTCCAGGTAGGGACATTTGGTCAGGTTTGTTATGTGTTGATGGGGAAACCGGAGTGCTCAGAGAAAATCCATCCAGACATGGGGAAAACTCCACATAGAAAGGCCCCGGAGAACTGGGAATCGAAGCTGGAACCTTTACTTCAAAGATTTTAATTTGATCTTCCAATATTATATCCAAATAAAGGTTCTTTTTTCAAGCCACCGCGTTGTTTACACATACCTTGACATGTTTCTGATGCTCTCTGCATCTTTCTTTTGAAGGGCTCAGAAGAAGGATGCAGAACCTGGAACCTTCTGAATACGAGCCACTCAGCCACTGGGCCACCTTTGGGATCCTCCCCATTTGGACTAAGGCTATGTTTCTATGATGGTCTGAACAGAAAACGCAAAAGTCGCAAAGCCTTCACTTTTTATTCCACGTTTAGATGAGCGTTTTCGGGAGGAAATCCACACACATACGCTGAGGCAAAAGTGTGTGGAATTGGATTGTGCATAAAGCAACAAGGGCATCTTTGTACATATGGAGGTTTTCATGCCACACATTTTCATCAGCTACTTTTACCACAAAGTTTTGCCATCACTGACTGGTTCTTCATGTCTCATCCATATCCGTCTGACTCGCCTGCGACCAACTGGTGCAACCAGAATTTGACAGAGGTGACTGCAGATCTTTCTCTGTTCACTAATAGTACCTCTGCAGATTCTGTACATTTGTTGGGAGCCTCATGTAAGTTTATTAGAGCTGCCAGAGCAGTTTGAAGGTCTGATGCATGGAAATGGTCAAGTACGTTTTTAAATCTAAAAAGCTCCAAAACTGGGAAAATGGTTTTACAAAAATCTTAAATCTTAAAATGAGTAGGCTGTCATAATCAAGTCAGTTTGTACTAGTTTTAGTCTATGTTATTGCATTGTTTAAAATAGTGTTTTGTTCTATTCTTATTGTGTAACTTGATACATTTCTTTTTCATATGGTTTTGGCAGTATTTCCGCATTTCTGAGTGTTGAAAATTAGATTGTAACTACAGAATGGTTAGCCTCTTTCTGAACGATGAAAATGATGTAAACACTGATGTCCTGTAATCTCAGTACTACATCATGTTAGATTAGCCAAAGAACGGCTCATTTGGGTGTCATCATCATTGACCCCAAAGTCTGGGCACTGGTGTACTTCCTGAATTCATTTAGAGATGCCAAAAGGGCCGGTCATTAGAATAAATCAAGATGGCTTCATTTGGCCCGGAGAAGTGGAGGTTAGCCAAACTTACACAGTGAACATGGAAGAAAGCTGTGAGTATTGGGATATCTGAGCTTTAATGGGACAGTATTAAGCTATTCCCGGATCTATGTTTAATGTTTATTGATTAAAAGTGGGACAGTGCACATTGCTCAACTTGTGTTAGTGCAGCTGTAAATGTGCCAGAGTTTGTGGTGCAGACTCATTTTCATCCACAGTCCCATTGGCAGTTTGTTGTAGAGCTACAAAAATTCGGTCCACATGTTTGTCATGTGAAGACAAACAAACAGTATTAAAATGGCCATGCCCCCTGACGAAACCAGAAGCCGGCCATGTTGGATTGAAATTTTCAAAAAGCTGGGTCAGCACTGAACACAACAGATTTTTTTCATTGAGGGTCAAAATTTTATTTTTTTTTTTTGAAAATGTACACAATTTTGTAGAAAATTATTTTGGGCCATGTTAATCAAAAAAGTCAATGTAAAACAAATTGTATTTTTTAACTGTGTTGCCATGGTGATGCGTGAAAACTCCAATGTTACTCTAATGGGAGAGATAACAAATATTCCCATTTCATTATAAAAATATTAGTATCATGGAATATTGTGAAATTTGGCACAATGACTCTTCATGTTCATCCCGAACAAAAAAGTCAACGACAACCATATACTATATTACACTGGGTTGCCATGGTGATGTGCCAAAGCGCTCATGTTAAACTAATGGAAAAATTTTACTTTTTTTTTTTTTTTTTTTACATTTCAAAGTGATAAAACAATTCATTAGTTTCAATGAAAAATGTCAAATTTGGCACAGTGAGTCTTCAGGTCACCATAATCAAAAAAGTCAGGGGCGACCAAAGTCATATTTGGCACGGTGTTGCTATGGCGATGTCCCAAAGTGCCAATGTTTATCTATGTTAGCACATCAGCTTATTCAAGGTGTGTGACTTGTGGTTTGTGACAAGTACAGCCCAAAGCCACAATCACACAGAGAGGGGGGGATGGCAGTTCAGCCGAGTGCGAAGCGTGACCCACGAGGGCCGTTCGATGCCGCTTGCAGCTTTAATTTTCTGTTGAATTTGATCATGAACACAATCAAAACAAATAACATGTGCAAATTAAGTCAAGACATAAATCGAGGTGCGTTTTTGATGAGCTGACAACATCATAACAGGAACTGGAAAAATCTGAAAAACAAATAAATAAATAACGGTACCCAGCCTTTACTCTCAATAAGGACTGCATGTTTTTCAGTGCAAGTAACAACCTAAAAAGTCTATTTTTTGGCTAAAAAGTGACATACTGTGGCTTTACTGTGTCGAGCCTATTTTCTATCTGAGAAAAATCAGAACTACTCCCACTATTTCAGATTCATGGTACCATCTGTCTTTTCAGCTATTCAACACAGTGAGCATTATTCATCCAAACGACAGAGCTCCAAAAGTGCAGCAGGATCCGTCCTCGATCCCACATGAACTCCCCGTATGCATCGTTAGCCGTTAGTGTAGCCCGCGGCACTATCATCGCACCGTACAGGCCCGAGGTGAACGGAGATTGTCTTTGTGCGGTCGACAATGGTTTCTGTCAGCTGTGGTGAGAGACAGCTGGAGGCGGGCAGGTGCGGGCGGGTGCGGGCGGGTGCGGGCGGGTGGCAGGGCAAATGAGCTCCTGCGCACATGATTCACAAGATTTGAGACGAAGAGCAACGGGGTCAAATGTAATTCTTACTAAAAATGTAGGATTACTCAAATGTGTGAGTGACACAAAACACAACTCCAGGTCACATCACGAGTCCATTGTTTATGATCCACAGTGTTGGGAGTAACAGATTACATGTACCAGAGTTACGTAATCAGAGTACAAATTATGAGTAACTGTATTCAGTTACAGTTACTGTTTCAATGAGTGGTACTTGGATTACAGTTACTTTGTTGAAATAAATGGATTACATGGAGGTATTGTCCTGTTTTCACATTTTGGGCTATACCCCCGCCCCATTTTTTTTTTCGGTAATTCCACTCATTGCTGGAAACTTAACTAGGTCTAAACTAGATCTAAACCAGGTCTAAACCAGGTCTAAACCAGGACTAAACCAGGACTAAACCAGGACTAAACCAGGTCTAAACTAGATCTAAACTAGATCTAAACCAAGACTAAAACCAGGACTAAACTAGATCTAAACTAGATCTAAACCAGGTCTAAACCAGGTCTAAAACCAGGACTAAAACAGGATTTAACAGTATTTAATCATGCTGCGTGGACGTGTCTCCTCCTCGTTCTATCAATAATATTTTTAACTTGGTTAAGTAAAGTCTAAGCTTTTTATTTTCTTTTAGCAAACAAACCATCTTATGTTGCGATATCTTAGTCTTTGCTTCTCTACAGCAAACCAAGTAATCCAAAGTATTCAGATTACGTTACTCACTTTAAGTAATTTAATGGATTATGTTACAAACTACATTTTGGGGTATGTAATCTGTAATCTGTAGGGGAATACATTTTAAAAGTCACCTTCCCAACACTGCTGATATAGAACTTTAAAACTCTAAAACCATGATTTATTGTCCTAACCATAATCATGAGCAGAACTGCACAAGTTCGAAAACACATACAGTAATTAACAACAACAATATTTGGTTAATTAAAAAAAAAAGAAAACACTTGAGTACATGGACATGCTGTTTTTAGAAGTTAAGTCAGTTAGTTAAATTCTCTTTGTAATATTTCTTTTTCTGCTTTTTTGAATTGAATTTGAGCAGGAACTATTCTTTGACGAGGACAAGCAAACTGAGGCTACGTTTATATGATGAGGGTCTGAACAGAAGACACAAAAGTGGCGTTGCATCTTCACTTTTTATTTGTTTAGACAAGCGTTTTTGGGAAATCTGTGTGCATATCGTGATGCAAAACTGTGTGGAATTTGATTGGGTATGCATGCCATCAGACATGTTTGTTTTTGTGTACTGCATGTATGTGACGTAAACGTGTACACGACCTGATCAGATCTGACCAGAGTTTTGCATCTTGGCCAGTGTAGACAAAAATGCTACGGTGGAGCGTATTCAACTTTTAAATGATATATTTCTCCTGCATTCTATTCAGTGTCAGTGGTGGATAAATCCCAGTCTGTTCTCCCGACATCTGTTATAAATGTGTTACACTGCAATAGTTGGAGAAAATATGGATGCCCAACAAAGTTTAATGTAACATCAGGTATTGCTCGCGCCTTCTAACAATAAACAGTCTATTAGCTAACATTAGCTGATGGTGACTCAGTTACGGCAGTTTGACTTTTACATGTTCAGAGAAAAAAATTGTGTCTACTGTCAAATGATGTGAAAGAAAGTCTAAATGTCACTACAGAGTTTTTAAAAGACACTTTGTCCATATATGCACAACTTCACACATCAAAGACAAAAAGACAATTCTCCCTGTTTACTGTGTGCGCTGATATTTTGCTGTGACGTAAATTTGAACCAGCCCGAGTTTGTGTTTCAGAACCCCGATTTGATTGGTCGTTCCATTGCACTTTCTCAAGGTGGAGGTCGGTTTCCCCTGAGTCCTGAGCACAAGAGCAGCATAAGTCTCTTCTTCCTTTGCTCTCCGAGTTAAGTCACTCAACGCAAACTACTGCACATCGCGTCAGGTTTGTGAAGTTGTATTGTACTGTTTTGTAGCATGCTTTTGTACATTTATGGAGAATTGTCGTGTGGGAGCATGGGTTACGTAGGCTTGTGGGCGGAGCATTGTACAGAATCTTACAACTAAGGGTTTGAATAGGGCCCGGGAGAGATCACTAAATTACTTACACATGCATGGATGAGTCTAAAACCCTCTTTAGACATGATTTTGTTGAGGGGACAACATTATAACATGGTAGAAAGCTCCAACATTTTGCACAAGACAAGAGCAGGATACAAAACAGTACACTGCAACTTCACAAACCTGATGTGATGTTATGGTTGTGTTGTCATAGCGCTCTGAAGGGGGAGTGACTTAGCACAGGGAGCAAAGGGAAGCCTCAAAAATTGAACATGTTAATTTGTTGTTTTGGGTGAATATCAAAATATGTTATGAGGTCTAACATGCCCTTAAAAAAAAACAAAACAACTCAAAGTAAATAGAATAAACATGGTCAGTGTTAATAACTGAGTGACTCTTTCACTTGAATTGCTGCACACCCCAAAGGTTCATGGGAAATAAAACATGCTAATTCCAGCGTTGAGTGGACATTGCTAATCGCTGTAGTGTGACTGAGCCACGGTGAAGTGCTGACCCAACACTCGCCACATTTGACCGATCACATCGCCGTGGAGACTGGCCCCGCCCCCTGACTGCAAGGACACCCATGTGGGACACTCAAGGTACTTCAGAATGTCCCAGGGGGGTAGGGCTGTGTCCTTCAGAGACCTTGGTGCAGGTTTTCATCTGGTTTTAACTGTGACTGGTTTGGTGGATAGTATCTGTGCTCAGTATTTATCATGGTTTTACATGAGCTAAGTGGAAGTTTGTGGGGAAAAAAAAAAAAGTGCAAAAACACAGGAATAAGTAGTTCTAAAACAGACTCTCTCTTCCTACGTCATCAACGGAAAACTGTGGGTACGCTGCTATGAAGATGCCATTGCTTTGTCTGTAATGTTCCACCATATGGTATTAAACTCATATAAGATGAATTTCTTCAATTATCCATCCATTTTCTTCTGCTTATCTGGGGCCAGGTTGCGGGGGCATCAGTCTAAGCAGAGACTCCCAGACTTCCTCCACCCTGGACACTTCCTCCAGCTCCAATTCTTTCCCAGGCCAACCCAGAGACATAGTCCCTCCAGTGTGTCCTGGGTCTTCCCCGGGGCCTCCTCCCAATGGGACATGCCCAGAACACCTCCCGAGGGAGGAGCCCAGGAGACATCCAGAACAGATGCCCAAGCCACCTCAACTGCTCCTCTCGTGGCCGATATACTCCAAGCTCCTCCCATGTTATTCAGTTATCTGTGTTTTGATTGCTCAGAAAAACTTGTAAGTGGGTCGCCTTTCTACAGATCTCACCTGTAGATTGGCCTGGTGGCATCTCCTGCTTGGAGACTGAAAAGTTTACTTTGGAATGCATTGCAAATTTAAAACTTGATTTGACAAAAAGTAAGAAAAGTATAAACAATTTTTATAAGTTTAACTATAACTAAGTTTTGGGCTTTGTTAACATTGCTAGGTTATGGAATGACTTCTATGTAAAATGTGCTGCCTGTGTCCAACAGGAAGTGAGTAGGTACAGGACCTAGTGGTGCTGAAGCCCTGTTGGTAAAGGGTATAGGAGGCCCTCTGGGGAGAGGACAGGGTAGCTCAGACCTCTGATAACCTGCACATCCTCTCAGTGGACAGAGGGAGAATCAGAGAAAATGAGGTCACTGCTGGAGCTTCACTGGACATGGGTTTGAGAGGATTTTATGTTTCTACATCACCCACTTGTCTTTGGTCCTTAAAGAACTCTGTTGACATTCAAGATCTTTTCCATCCTATATCCTATATTATGCAAGATTTAAGTCATGTTATAATGCTGTTACCTCATCAACACAGACCTGGAGTTGTGTTTTGTTTCATTCACACACGTTTAAGTAACTCTTTATTATTAGTCTGTCTATATCCTCAAAGCTCAAAATGCTCTGTTCCACCTTGTGATGTCATTAAGTGGTAGTTTTCAAGTGAACAGCTAGTTTTACCTTTAGTTCAGTAGAGTTTGGGCAATATCAGGGCTGAAATTATTCAAATGATTATTCTAGTGAAAGTGTATGGACTTTAAAAACACGGTGGTGGACTTCCTGTATTACCTATGACATCGCAAGGTGGAATAGAGCCTAAATATCCAGGGTTTTTCAATTTTAATAATCTGTAAATGAAACAAAACACAACTCCAGGTCTGTTTGTGATGAGGAAACATTATAACATAGATCAGAAAATAGTGTAACACGAGCTCTTTATTGGAGAAAGCAGCGTTGAGTGTTTATTATTCCTTACTGTTTCTAGGGTACCGTATGTTTGGTGAAGGACACTTTGTTTACACACGTACAGATATAGCCCGTGTCCTGGTGCGACGGAGTCATGGAGAGGACACACTACATACATACATCACACGCTTAGAATAAACTTGATCACACTAACCCAGAACAAAAATATCTGCACCTACCCCCGTTTGCTCACTGATAGAAACACAAAACACTATATTGAAGGAGATATCATTTATGTACTAACAAATATACTAGAAAAGTACTATATATACTATTGATTTTTACTGCTGTGAAAAACAGAACTACTGTATTTTTTGGACTATAAGGTGCACTTAAAATCCTTTTATTTTCTCAAAAATCAACAGTGTGCCTTATAATCTGGTATGCCTTATGTATTAATTCTGGCTATGTTTAATGACCTCAAACCAATTTTGTGTGGGACCCGGCGCTCAAAAATCGGACAAAATGTTTTGTACGACTTTGGTAAACTACAAAGCTGCAACACTTGATGGATTGTTGGAGCATTACGGCTGCTGTAGTCAGGAGCCTTGAGGAATTAGGCTGCGTTCAGACTGCAGCCTGAAGTGACCCAAATCCAGTTTTTTGGCCTCTATGTGACCTGTATCCGATCGTTTAATGACATTCTGAACCACACAGATCCGATTTTTTCAAATGCGACCCAGGCCACTTAGATATGTGGTCTTGAAACCGATACATATCCGATCTTTTGACATGTGACTTCAGTCTGAACAGGCCAAAGCGCATTCATTCGACCTACACATTATCAACAAGCCATAAACGTCACTATTGAAGTAGGCGAAAATTGTTAATGAACTCCATGTAACTGAAGCGAAGCACATCACCACTCACCACTCTTGGCTACGTCTTTGCATCCACACTTTCCTTTCAAAGGACGTCGCTGCCGCTGCCCCACAAAACGCCATGGCCAAAAACCTCATCCTTCTCCTTCTCAGTCTCCTCCTTAAAACAAGTAAGTTGTTCATGTTCTGGCTCCGGTACAAGAGGAACTTTAAAATCTCCAGGTGCTCAATGCTGCGTCCATGTTTGGACAACTTCCGTAAACACAGAGCACGCTCACTGTTGACGTCGTCGTGTCTCCAGTGCACATGCGAGACACTTTCAGGCCTTTTAATGTTCACACTGGAGTCACATACAAGTCGCATTTAATTGGAAATGTGAACAACCTCGCAAAAACATTGGATTTCACAAAAAAATCGGAATTGAGCATTAAGCCCTGCAGTCTGAACGTAGCCTTAGTCATGTTCTTTAGTCCAACCGAAGCTGAACCGCATCAACGCACGAGGAGCGAGCAGTTTTTTTCACCGCTTATAGTTTACGCAAATGAGCGATGTGGTTTTAAGTTTCATTTCTGTAAAAGGTAAACACATGTGCAAAGCTGCATTAAACACATTATTACTCAATATATATTTGAGTCGTCCTCGTTGGAAGTAAAAAAGCAAACTTAATGATCCACCCACATTCACATCCATAATCCACATTCACCAAGACAGAGAGACAACGCCGGGCAAGATCTGCCAATGGATCATGGACGACTGGGCTAAGGATCAGTCTCAAGTGTCGTCCGTTTGTTTCTCTTAATGTGCCTCATAATCCGGTGTGCCTTATGTATAAAAATAGATGAGAGAATTCAACATTATTGATATTGGACCTTATAATCTGGTGCACTTTATAGTCCAAATAATATGATAGCTCATTCTAAACAGTTTGCAGTGGTCCAAAGTTATTCCTCACTTTCCGTACTTATTCTGAGTATCCTAATTATTCACCATGATGGGTTTATAAGAGCCGTCAAAGCCTGTAGTGTAATAAACAACATAAACAACATAAATAAAAAACAACTAGCATGCTATCTTGCTCTTTCTGATTACCGTTGTTTAAGTGTTTTTGTGTTTTGTTTTGTTTTTTTAAAGCAGCTTATACTATATATCTGTATTGGGACAAGACACATTTTCTGTCCTGTGAGTGGGACTATTTTATTATCAATACCTGCTCAAATGGAGTGTCTAGTTTTGATACTAGTTGTAGTATCGATTAGTTTTTGAATTTCGGTACTTTTGACAAACTGAGAGTCCGAGAGGCTCATTTGATAAAAGCAGATCAGATAAATAAATAAATAGGACTGAGACCATTAAAAGCTTTATAAACCAATAAAAGAACTTCTTGAAGAATCTCTCGGTGAAGCTCACAGAACCCAGTGCAGAGACTTCAGTACTGGGGTGATGTGCTCTCTCTTCCTGGTCCTCGTCAGCTTCGTGCTGCAGAGTTCTGGAGGAGCTGCAATGGAGCTGTAGTTTTCTTTGGAAGAGCAGAAAGGAGAGCATTACAGTAATCAACACGGTTTGTGATAAAAGCATGTATTAAAGTTTCTGCGCTGTCTTGAGAGAGAAATGGTCTGACTCTGGCAATATTTTTTTTAAACGATAAAAACCAGGTTTAGTGATGGACCTGATGTGTGGCTTAAAGCTAAGTTCTATCAAGAATAACTCCTAAACTTCTGATCCTCTCAAAGGGGTTCAGTGAGGAGGTTTGGAACAGAGCTTTGAGCTTCTCTCTCTGAGCTTCAGGACCAATAATTAAACCTGGATTTTGCCCTGATTGAGCTAGAGGAAGTTTGCTGCCATCCAGGACTTAAGACCTAAAATGCAGTTGAAAAGGGTATCGATCGGAAGGCGAAAAAAATAATAATAAATAACTTTTTCGCCATCGTTAACAATATTATTAGTTTGCACGACCATAAACGAAAAACTAAAGTTCCTTAGATTCTTTCATTCTCATTGTAGATTATTTCACATGATCATAAACTATAAACTTTTGTCTCTTTGTCAACATTCTTATTAGTTTGTACGACCATAAACAGGGGGAAAAAAAAAAAAAAGTGTCCCAATTTATTTTTATCAGTCTAATCATAACTCTGGTACTTTAGACGAGCTTTGGCCCTTGTT
Source organism: Boleophthalmus pectinirostris (assembly GCF_026225935.1). Lineage (NCBI taxonomy): Eukaryota > Metazoa > Chordata > Actinopteri > Gobiiformes > Gobiidae > Boleophthalmus > Boleophthalmus pectinirostris. The sequence goes on from NW_026571047.1 coordinate 3,870,273, forward strand.
GTTTGTCATAGTTGCTTTGGTCACAGTTTAGAAATTAACTCTACTTATGTCACATCTGCAGCTTCACCAAAATTACAAAACTGCAAAGACTGGGCAAGATTTTTCTTTTGTAAACTCTTAAATTAAATACATTTAGTAAATTCTTGTGTAAAAGAAAAGGGTATCGATCGGGCTTAGGTCATCAGCAGACACGGCGATACAGAGTTGAGTATCAATCATCATGCATCCCGCTAATGAAACTCCTGCACATCTCATCAGGATTGTCAAGTTGCTGTGTACATTTTTGTGTCATGTTTTTGTATATTTATATTCAGGAACATAGGTGACGTAGGTGGAGCATTGCACAGAATCTTATATCTAACTGTGATGAGTGTTTGAATAGTTTCCCGGAGAGATGGATGACTCTAAACCCTCTTCAGACACGTTTTTGATGAGTAAAAAAATGATATAACATGGTACAAATCTGCAGAAAGTCAATTTTGCGCAGTACTCCCTCTTTAACAGCTTGTGGTACAGAGCTGTTTATGCCGTTTGGTAAGATGTGAAACTGTGTTCACCTTGTAGCCTTGTTTAAACATCTCCTCCGAGCATTCTGCGCTCACTCGCTCAGTCAGTCAGGGCTCCAAGGTTTTCTCTTTTGAGTTTTATTGTATTGGATTTCACATTATTTCAGGCTATAAAATGTATTTCGTAACACCTGTTTAACACTGACCTTGTACAGACAGAGACGTCCTCCAGGTATTTGAGTTCAGTACATGCACCGCTCCGCTGTCTCCGCTTTAGTCCAGTGATGGATCTGAGCCAATGTTAAACTTGTACAATTTGTCTCTGTCCAATCATCAAAGTGCACATTGGGTATGCTCTGATTCATGTGAAATGTCCCTCTTAGGCCTCCATTACTCTGCAGAAATGATTCAAATCTGCAAATGCGACACGCCGTTCGTTTAGTTTCACATTGACAGAAACAGAGCATGTGAGT
>NW_026571047.1:3876251-3883939 GCF_026225935.1 Boleophthalmus pectinirostris
TCATCACAGGCAGCACAGAGGCTGTGGGGAAAACTTATATATGTGACAATAAAACAGCTCCGGAGCCTCATGATGCAAGTCCACACCAGCAGAGGCACCACCAAGAGAGAATTGTGGATGTGCCGTGACAGAACTGTCTGAGTTTGTGTTTGGAACACTTCACGTGCACGTGCCCCTCTCACACACACACACGTCAACCTTTTTAGTTTTCTTTGTGTTCTTCTGTTCATTACACAGCAGACCAGAGTCTGTCTCATGCTCCACATCCCACAGCAGCTGACCACTGCTCTCCCCCTGGTCCCACTCGCTCCTGTCTGTCCTGGTCCTGCTCCTGTGTCTCTCACCTGAAGTACGACTGATCAGCCTCTCCCACTCTCCTCCATGGTGGGATTCAGCAGGAGGGTTGAACAACCACTTGATGCCCTTTTGGAGTAACACACTGTGCACCTGTGCCTGGTTCCACTGCTCTATGGCTGTTTTTAGCACACGTTCTGCTCCCACAAAATTTGTCTCATTGTCAGAGCGCAGCTCACGGACCTGTCCTCTTCTCGCTATGAAGGGCCTCAGAGCATTCATGAAAGAGTCAGTATCCAAAGAAGGTGCCACCTCGATGTGAAAAGACAGGTACTGTAAATATGACACTGTACCGCTTCACTGTACTCCTCCTGCTCCTCACTTTAAAAAGCCCAAAATAACTCCAACTCTGGTAGATGGAGGCTTATCTGGCATGAGTCGTTCTGCGGACAAGTCTGCCACCTGCTGGTACACTGGGATAGCACTGAGTCTCCTGCAAATGATGCATTTGGACAGGACATTCCTTATAGCATTGCTGACTCCAGTGATCCAGTGTTTCTCCCTAACCTTGGAAAACATGTGGGTGTGACCTCCGTGTCCCACGCCCTGATGTACTTTTCTCAGCAGCAGAGTAGAAATATGAAGATCTTTGGCCTGTTTGACAGGATGACTGGACTTTAGGGGCATTGAAGATTTGCTTAGACGCACGCACACACATAAGACACCATTTTCCAGCCTTGGGCACAACTTGTACAGCTTACTGGTTTTCCAGCCTCCACACTGTTTCGTGCCAGTGGACCATTTACTGTCCACAATCAGTGTCTGCTGTGAAAGCCTCCTGAACACTTTGTATCTGAGTCAGAACAGTCCCATGTGTTTACTGTGACTGAAGTGTGTTTTCTTCTGTGTCTCAGGATCCACCAGAAACATTCTCCGTCTGAACCTGGTCCCAGCTGTGAGTCCCTCAGGAGTGACAGGTCTATGAGACTTCCACATCATTTTGCCACGGAGCCGTGAGTTTTCAAAAGCATTGATCATAAGAAGAATATATAAATAATAAATAATAATGATGCATGTTTCATGTGTGTCTGTGACAGAGGGGAGCAGCCGGATCCAGAGGTCTCCAGTGGTCAGCACCATCACACACAGCTGGACTCCATATTTAAGGTCTGTCATTCACTTAAGTTTGGAAATGTTCAGATGAATGAAGCTTGTTTCACACAGATCTGACACTGACTGCATTTGTGTTGTTTATAATGTGTCTGTTCAGCTTCTGGAGGAGGACATCTTCACTTTTGTCCAGAAGGAGCTGAAGAAGCTCCACAAGGTTCTGAGTACAGATGATCCAGAAGGTTTAGATCCTGTGGAGGATGAGGATGAAGAGCAGAGGAGCTGCAGTGAGGCTGTTCTGAAGATCACACTGAACTTCCTAAGGAGGATGAAGCAGAAGGAGCTGGCTGAGCATCTTTGGAGCAGTAGGACCATTTAATACATTTAACAAGGTGCTCACAGTCATTTTATCTTCTCTGAGACTCAGGCCTGTATCTGTTGTCTTCATTCAGGGAGTTATTCTGGAGTTTATCGACGTAAACTGAAGTCTGACCTGCAGCAGAAGTTTGAGTGTGTGTTTGAGGGCATCGCTAAAGCAGGAAACCCCAGCCTTCTGAATGAGATCTACACAGAGCTCTACATCACAGAGGGAGGGTCTTCAGAGGTCAACCAGGAACATGAGGTCAGACACATGGAAACAGCCTCCAGGACACCAGGCCCAGCAGAGACAGCCATCACATGTGAAGACATGTTTAAAGGCCCAGCTCACACACATGGAGCCATCAGAACAGTGCTGACAAAGGGAGTGGCTGGCATCGGGAAAACAGTGCTCACTCAGAAGTTCAGTCTGGACTGGGCTAAAGGTGAAGCCAATCAGGACATACAGCTGCTGTTCCCGTTCACTTTCAGAGCACTCAATGTGCTGAAGGAGAGAAGCTTCAGCTTGGTGACACTTGTTGGTCACTTCTTTAGTCAAACACAAGCAGAACTCTGCAGCTTTGAAGACCTCCAGGTGCTCTTCATCTTTGACGGTCTGGACGAGTGCAGACCTCCTCTGGACTTCACCAAAACCGAGGCCCTGACCGACCCCACAGAGTCCGCCTCAGTGCACGTGCTGCTGGTGAACCTCATCAGGGGGAGCCTGCTTCCCTCCGCTCGCCTCTGGATAACCACACGACCCGCGGCGGCCAATCAGATCCCTGCTGAGTGCGTCTGCATGGTGACAGAGGTCAGAGGGTTCACCGACCCGCAGAAGGAGCAGTACTTCAGAAAGAGGTTCAGAGACGAGGCCGACACAATCATCTCCCACATCAAGACGTCCAGAATCCTCCACATCATGTGCTACATGCCGATCTTCTGCTGGATCGCTGCCGCAGTCCTGGAGCATCTGTTGAAAAGTAGAGAGAGAGGAGAGCTGCCCAAGACCCTGACTCAGATGTACATCCACTTCCTGGTGGTTCAGGCCAAAGTCAAGAACATCAAGTATGAAGAAGGATCTGAGACAGACCCACACTGGAGTCCAGAGACCAGAAAGATGGTGGAGTCTCTGGGAAAACTGGCCTTTGAGCAGCTGCAGAAAGGAAACCTGATCTTCTACGAGAGTGACCTGAGCGAGTGTGGGCTGGACGCTGCAGCGGCCTCAGTGTACTCCGGAGTGTTCACACAGGTCTTTAGAGAAGGAGCCAGGCCTGTACCAGGACAAGGTCTACTGCTTCATCCATCTGAGTGTGCAGGAGTTTCTGGCTGCTCTTCACGTCTATCAGACCTTCATCAACACTGGGATCAACCTGCTCTCAGAGAAAACACAGAAGTGTACAATGTTGAGTGTGAAAAAAAAACTAAAGCATCTTCATCAGACAGCTGTGGACCAGGCCTTACAAAGTCCAAACGGACACCTGGACCTGCTCCTCCGCTTCCTCCTGGGTCTTTCACTGTCGACCAATCAGAGCCTTCTACAAGGTCTGCTGACACAGACAGGAAGTAACTCCCAGACCGATCAGAAAACAGCTAAGTACATCAAGAAGAAGCTGAGTGAGGATGTGTCTGCAGAGAGGAGCATCAACCTGCTCCACTGTCTGAATGAACTGAATGATCGTTCTCTGGTGGAGCAGATCCAACAGTACCTGACATCAGGATGTCTGTCTGAAGGTGGACTGTCTTCTGCTCAGTGTTCAGCTCTGGCCTTCATCTTACTGTCATCAGAAGAAGATCTGGACCAGTTTGAGCTGAAGAAATACTCTGCTTCAGAGGAGGTTCTCCTGAGGCTGCTGCCAGTGGTCAAGGCCTCCAACAAAGCTCTGTGAGTCTCCTTTGTTTAACAGGATGATTTGGTTCAACTTCTACATGAACAATGTTTTCTCTCTCCAGACTGAGCAGCTGTAACCTGTCAGAGAGAAGCTGTGAAGCTCTGTCCTCAGTCCTCAGCTCCCAGTCCTCTAGTCTGACAGTCCTGGACCTCAGTCTCAACAACTTGAATGACTCGGGGCTGAAGATGTTGTGTGTTGGACTGAAGAGTCCTCACTGTAAACTGGAACAGCTCAGGTGAGAGGGGTTCATATTCTTCACTATAATTACATAATCTGTTGGTATTTGCATTGGAAAATCCCATTTGATAAAGTCACATAAAGATATGGGACTTGTTCTTTGTCTCATTCGGGTTGAATGTTTCTAATGATTGGACTGATTCCCATAATCTGTGTCCCCAGATTGTCAGGTTGTCTGCTCTCAGAGGAAGGCTGTGCTTCTCTGGCTTCAGCTCTGAGGTCCAACCCCTCCCATCTGATAGAACTGGACCTCAGCTACAACCATCCAGGAGACAAAGGAGTAAAGCTCCTGTGTGCTCTACAGGAGGACCCCCACTGCACACTGGACACTCTCAGGTATGGCCCACTTTACTGTGGACACAAAGACACTTTGACTAAACATGTGGACATCATTTGACTAAGAATCAAACATTAGAAGTGTCCATTCAGCACAAAAACTAGTTGAGCTGCAGTCCTTCATGCCCCATGTGCTGTATGAGCCAGTTACTGATGCTGAGTGTGAATGTGGTGTATTCATCATCCTCAGGCCTCAGCTCAACATCATCACACAGATCAGTATAAAACCTTAGAGCTGTTACCTGCATTAAAGCTCCATATGACACTATTTTATGATCTCTGTTCTAATGTTGTTTCCTCATCACAAACACACCTGGACTTGTGTTTCATTCACATGTTTAACACACAAACTTGCACATTTAGGCGGAGCTCTTCTCCCAAACAGAAAACACTCTGTGATTCAGAAGAAAATTCAGTTTGTCGACTGGACAAAAGTTAGTTTGGTTGAAGACGTTTCGCAGCTCGTCCAAGCTGCTTCTTCAGTTCTGGTCAGACGCTGGTGGACAGTTCCTTATATCTGCAGGGAGGAGCAAACTACACTGAAACTAACACACACACTTGTTTACAGTTTCTGTTTGTTAGTTTGGCCTATTGACCTGTACAGAACAACACATTGGCTCTCTTAAATTGTACAGTAACGATAGGAGAAGACCGACGACTCCAGGTTGAGGTCTTCAGGAAGCCCACACCCGCGGACCAGTACCTGCTTTTTGATTCTCACCACCCACTGCAACACAAACTTGGAGTTATTCTGACACTACAACACAGGGCTCAAGTGGTGCCTACAAGCACAGAGGGAAAGGAGAAAGATGAACAACATGTGCAGAAAGCCCTCTCTGTTTGCAGATATCCAAAATGGACCTTCAACAAAATCAAGACAACAGAGAATGAGAACCCAGAAGAAAGGGGGTAACTATTCCCTACATGGCTGGTGTTGCTGAAAAACTACAAAGGATTTTCAGACAACATGAGATCCCGGTCTATTTCAAACCTATGAACACTTTAAGACAGAAACTGGTCCAACCCAAAGGACAAAACACCAAGCCACAAACAAAGCAATGTGGTCTACTCCATTCAGTGCAGTGAAGACTGCAGTGAACGCTACATTGGAGAAACTAAACAACTACTTCACAAGAGGATGTACCAACACAGACGAGAGAGCAACAGTGGACCTCAGTACATCTCCACTTAAAAGCCACGGGTCACTCATTTGAGGACAGTGAAGTACAGATTTTAGCCAGAGAGAAACATTGGTTTGAGAGGAGAGTGAAAGAAGCCATTTTTGTTAAGAAAGAGAATCCTTCTCTAAACAGAAATGGACTCAGACACCATCTGTCTCCTATTCACAACTCTATCCTCAAACCTAAATCAAAACAAACAAGAGAACAACAGGTGTAGTCAGGTCCTGAACTGAAGAAGCAGCTTGGATGAGCTGCGAAACGTCTTCAACCAAACTAACTTTTGTCCAGTCGACAAACAGGATTTTCTTCTCATGGATTCTACCTGGACGACTGAGGGATTCTTCACACAACACTCTGATGTCATCATGTGGTGGTACAGGAAGTGCTCCACTGTGTTTTTAAACTCCACACACCTTCACTAGAATCATTTGGATCATTTCAGTTCTAGAATTTACATTTTCTACTAAATAAAAGGTAAAAGGAGCTTTTAATTTGAAAAGTACCACTTCATGACATCACAAGGTGGAACAGAGCATGTTAAGATTTGGAGATACAGAGTAAAGCTAATTTCTGCTCCTCTTTTGTCCATAAACAGATCCATGTGTTCCAAATGTAGAAATCGTCTGTATTTTGGGTCCAGGAGTCAGAGCCTCCAGCGCGATTCTTCTGCTCCTTTTTCTTGCTCTGATGTTTCATGAGTCACACCTCGGGACTTTACCACTTCAGGGTCTTTTGTTTCAGTTCCGTTCAGTCTCAGGACCCAAACCCCTTTTGTGGGCCCCTCCTTGTGTGAAATGATGTGAGTGTGTGTGTAAAGTGCTGCTCTCGTCACATACAGTGTCACAGAGTCGTGACATTTGGAACAAAGAATCCAACATGATGAGGAACACAACAATAGAACATGACAGGGGTTCTCCTGGTTTGGGAGCAGGAATAATATCTGAAATCATCCTCACAATAGAATATAAATGTGTGGAAATGTGAGTTTATTTTAGCCTGAGCAGTGACACATGAACCATCAGTGTCTTGAATCACTGAAGAGTTACTCTCTAGATCAGAGGTGCTCACACTTTTTCAGCATGTGAGCTACTTACAAAATGACCAAGTCAAAATGATCTACCTAATACAAAGCCAAGCAAACTGCACTGAAACACTCTGTGTCCCTTTTTTGTACCCTCACCCACAGTTTGAGAAGCCCTTCTTTAAGAGAACTTCCTCTGGCACTTTACACAAAACTGTGAAAAAAGTGAAGGAAGTAGGTAAGATTTTTAAACCTGTTTTTTAAAGTTCCAAACTGGAGTTACATTCTTTTCTGTTTTTGCAGTGATATTTACCAGCCTCTGCACATTTACCAAACCAAACGCACATCGTGACAAACACAGATGCATTTGTGCACTTTTGTTAGACAAACTTCAGCCAAATGTGGCAGTAGGTCTGTTCTGTAGATCCGCTCTATGCTGTAGACCTGCTTTGTGCCAACCCTGGAACACAAATTTAGACTGGTTTTTGCTTCACGTTTGGTCTTGCTCTTCTAATCAGCCGCACTGTGGGAGGGGCTTATGTTCACTGTACGCAGGAAGGATCGAGAGCGTGAAAAGGCGAGGGGCGGCGTGCTGACGTGAGGCAGATGGACAGGAGAAATACAGTAACTGTTTTTTGTTTTCATTAATACATTTTTTTTTCTTTACAGATTGATTGTTGAGATTGGGAGTGAAAGGATGTGTCTGAACTTGTCACTTCTGTTCTGAGTTCTTCTCTAATGAGCTCCTGTCTCCTCATCCAGACTGAGCGGCTGTAACCTGTCAGAGAGAAGCTGTGAAGCTCTGTCCTCAGTCCTCAGCTCCCAGTCCTCTAGTCTGACAGTCCTGGACCTCAGTCTCAACGACTTGAAGGACTCAGGGTTGAAGATGTTGTGTGTTGGACTGAAGAGTCCTCACTGTAAACTGAAACAGCTCAGGTCAGAGGGGTTCATATTCTTCACTATTATTACTAGTGCTGTCATGCGATTAAAAAAATCGAGAGATTAATTAATTATGATCTGTAATTAATTAATCTAATGAATCTCTTTTTAATCTCACCTAAAAATTGCTGAGAAAAGCCTTCAATTTGAGGTATTTTCATTTAAATTCATTATTACATTATTGTGGCAGATCAAAAGACTGATATAGAACAAAAAAAGTGACTTTATAAAGTCATTTATTGTTTAACAAATCTCTCCAATTTGGCTGTTGAGCCCAAGTCTCCATGAATAAGAAACTGTTTGTTGTAAAGTAGCAAAGACGAG
>NW_026571047.1:3891640-3914140 GCF_026225935.1 Boleophthalmus pectinirostris
GGGTCTTCAGAGGTCAACCAGGAACATGAGGTCAGACACATGGAAACAGCCTCCAGGACACCAGGCCCAGCAGAGACAGCCATCACATGTGAAAGACATGTTTAAAGGCCCAGCTCACACACATGGAGCCATCAGAACAGTGCTGACAAAGGGAGTGGCTGGCATCGGGAAAACAGTGCTCACTCAGAAGTTCAGTCTGGACTGGGCTAAAGGTGAAGCCAATCAGGACATACAGCTGCTGTTCCCGTTCACTTTCAGAGCACTCAATGTGCTGAAGGAGAGAAGCTTCAGCTTGGTGACACTTGTTGGTCACTTCTTTAGTCAAACACAAGCAGAACTCTGCAGCTTTGAAGACCTCCAGGTGCTCTTCATCTTTGACGGTCTGGACGAGTGCAGACCTCCTCTGGACTTCACCAAAACCGAGGCCCTGACCGACCCCACAGAGTCCGCCTCAGTGCACGTGCTGCTGGTGAACCTCATCAGGGGGAGCCTGCTTCCCTCCGCTCGCCTCTGGATAACCACACGACCCGCGGCGGCCAATCAGATCCCTGCTGAGTGCGTCTCCATGGTGACAGAGGTAAGAGGGTTCACCGACCCGCAGAAGGAGCAGTACTTCAGAAAGAGGTTCAGAGACGAGGCCGACACAATCATCTCCCACATCAAGACGTCCAGAATCCTCCACATCATGTGCTACATGCCGATCTTCTGCTGGATCGCTGCCGCAGTCCTGGAGCATCTGTTGAAAAGTAGAGAGAGAGGAGAGCTGCCCAAGACCCTGACTCAGATGTACATCCACTTCCTGTGTGTTCAGGCCAAAGTCAAGAACATCAAGTATGAAGAAGGATCTGAGACAGACCCACACTGGAGTCCAGAGACCAGAAAGATGGTGGAGTCTCTGGGAAAACTGGCCTTTGAGCAGCTGCAGAAAGGAAACCTGATCTTCTACGAGAGTGACCTGAGCGAGTGTGGGCTGGACGCTGCAGCGGCCTCAGTGTACTCCGGAGTGTTCACACAGGTCTTTAGAGAAGAGCCAGGCCTGTACCAGGACAAGGTCTACTGCTTCATCCATCTGAGTGTGCAGGAGTTTCTGGCTGCTCTTCACGTCTATCAGACCTTCATCAACACTGGGATCAACCTGCTCTCACAGAAAACACAGAAGTGTACAATGTTGAGTGTGAAAAAAAAACTAAAGCATCTTCATCAGACAGCTGTGGACCAGGCCTTACAAAGTCCAAACGGACACCTGGACCTGCTCCTCCGCTTCCTCCTGGGTCTTTCACTGTCGACCAATCAGAGCCTTCTACAAGGTCTGCTGACACAGACAGGAAGTAACTCCCAGACCGATCAGAAAACAGCTAAGTACATCAAGAAGAAGCTGAGTGAGGATGTGTCTGCAGAGAGGAGCATCAACCTGCTCCACTGTCTGAATGAACTGAATGATCGTTCTCTGGTGGAGCAGATCCAACAGTACCTGACATCAGGATGTCTGTCTGAAGGTGGACTGTCTTCTGCTCAGTGTTCAGCTCTGGCCTTCATCTTACTGTCATCAGAAGAAGATCTGGACCAGTTTGAGCTGAAGAAATACTCTGCTTCAGAGGAGGTTCTCCTGAGGCTGCTGCCAGTGGTCAAGGCCTCCAACAAAGCTCTGTGAGTCTCCTTTGTTTAACAGGATGATTTGGTTCAACTTCTACATGAACAATGTTTTCTCTCTCCAGACTGAGCAGCTGTAACCTGTCAGAGAGAAGCTGTGAAGCTCTGTCCTCAGTCCTCAGCTCCCAGTCCTCTAGTCTGACAGTCCTGGACCTCAGTCTCAACAACTTGAATGACTCGGGGCTGAAGATGTTGTGTGTTGGACTGAAGAGTCCTCACTGTAAACTGGAACAGCTCAGGTGAGAGGGGTTCATATTCTTCACTATAATTACATAATCTGTTGGTATTTGCATTGGAAAATCCCATTTGATAAAGTCACATAAAGATATGGGACTTGTTCTTTGTCTCATTCGGGTTGAATGTTTCTAATGAATGGACTGATTCCCATAATCTGTGTGTCCCCAGACTGTCAGGTTGTCTGCTCTCAGAGGAAGGCTGTGCTTCTCTGGCTTCAGCTCTGAGGTCCAACCCCTCCCATCTGATAGAACTGGACCTCAGCTACAACCATCCAGGAGACAAAGGAGTAAAGCTCCTGTGTGCTCTACAGGAGGACCCCCACTGCACACTGGACACTCTCAGGTATGGCCCACTTTACTGTGGACACAAAGACACTTTGACTAAACATGTGGACATCATTTGACTAAGAATCAAACATTAGAAGTGTCCATTCAGCACAAAAACTAGTTGAGCTGCAGTCCTTCATGCCCCATGTGCTGTATGAGCCAGTTACTGATGCTGAGTGTGAATGTGGTGTATTCATCATCCTCAGGCCTCAGCTCAACATCATCACACAGATCAGTATAAAACCTTAGAGCTGTTACCTGCATTAAAGCTCCATATGACACTATTTTATGATCTCTGTTCTAATGTTGTTTCCTCATCACAAACACACCTGGACTTGTGTTTCATTCACATGTTTAACACACAAACTTGCACATTTAGGCGGAGCTCTTCTCCCAAACAGAAAACACTCTGTGATTCAGAAGAAAATTCAGTTTGTCGACTGGACAAAAGTTAGTTTGGTTGAAGACGTTTCGCAGCTCGTCCAAGCTGCTTCTTCAGTTCTGGTCAGACGCTGGTGGACAGTTCCTTATATCTGCAGGGAGGAGCAAACTACACTGAAACTAACACACACACTTGTTTACAGTTTCTGTTTGTTAGTTTGGCCTATTGACCTGTACAGAACAACACATTGGCTCTCTTAAATTGTGCAGTAACGACAGGAGAAGAAGACCGACGACTCCAGGTTGAGGTCTTCAGGAAGCCCACACCCGCGGACCAGTACCTGCTTTTTGATTCTCACCACCCACTGCAACACAAACTTGGAGTTATTCTGACACTACAACACAGGGCTCAAGTGGTGCCTACAAGCACAGAGGGAAAGGAGAAAGATGAACAACGTGCAGAAAGCCCTCTCTGTTTGCAGATATCCAAAATGGACCTTCAACAAAATCAAGACAACAGAGAATGAGAACCCAGAAGAAAGGGGGTAACTATTCCCTACATGGCTGGTGTTGCTGAAAAACTACAAAGGATTTTCAGACAACATGAGATCCCGGTCTATTTCAAACCTATGAACACTTTAAGACAGAAACTGGTCCAACCCAAACAAAACACCAAGCCACAAACAAAGCAATGTGGTCTACTCCATTCAGTGCAGTGAAGACTGCAGTGAACGCTACATTGGAGAAACTAAACAACTACTTCACAAGAGGATGTACCAACACAGACGAGAGAGAGCAACAGTGGACCTCAGTACATCTCCACTTAAAAGCCACGGGTCACTCATTTGAGGACAGTGAAGTACAGATTTTAGCCAGAGAGAAACATTGGTTTGAGAGGAGAGTGAAAGAAGCCGTTTTTGTTAAGAAAGAGAATCCTTCTCTAAACAGAAATGGACTCAGACACCATCTGTCTCCTATTCACAACTCTATCCTCAAACCTAAATCAAAAACAAACAAGAGAACAACAGGTGTAGTCAGGTCCTGAACTGAAGAAGCAGCTTGGATGAGCTGCGAAACGTCTTCAACCAAACTAACTTTTGTCCAGTCGACAAACAGGATTTTCTTCTCATGGATTCTACCTGGACGACTGAGGGATTCTTCACACAACACTCTGATGTCATCATGTGGTGGTACAGGAAGTGCTCCACTGTGTTTTTAAACTCCACACACCTTCACTAGAATCATTTGGATCATTTCAGTTCTAGAATTTACATTTTCTACTAAATAAAAGGTAAAAGGAGCTTTTAATTTGAAAAGTACCACTTCATGACATCACAAGGTGGAACAGAGCATGTTAAGATTTGGAGATACAGAGTAAAGCTAATTTCTGCTCCTCTTTTGTCCATAAACAGATCCATGCGTTCCAAATGTAGAAATCGTCTGTATTTTTGGTCCAGGAGTCAGAGCCTCCAGCGCGATTCTTCTGCTCCTTTTTCTTGCTCTGATGTTTCATGAGTCACACCTCGGGACTTTACCACTTCAGGGTCTTTTGTTTCAGTTCCGTTCAGTCTCAGGACCCAAACCCCTTTTGTGGGCCCCTCCTTGTGTGAAATGATGTGAGTGTGTGTAAAGTGCTGCTCTCGTCACATACAGTGTCACAGAGTCGTGACATTTGGAACAAAGAATCCAACATGATGAGGAACACAACAATAGAACATGACAGGGGTTCTCCTGGTTTGGGAGCAGGAATAATATCTGAAATCATCCTCACAATAGAATATAAATGTGTGGAAATGTGAGTTTATTTTAGCCTGAGCAGTGACACATGAACCATCAGTGTCTTGAATCACTGAAGAGTTACTCTCTAGATCAGAGGTGCTCACACTTTTTCAGCATGTGAGCTACTTACAAAATGACCAAGTCAAAATGATCTACCTAATACAAAGCCAAGCAAACTGCACTGAAACACTCTGTGTCCCTTTTTTGTACCCTCACCCACAGTTTGAGAAGCCCTTCTTTAAGAGAACTTCCACTGGCACTTTACACAAAACTGTGAAAAAAGTGAAGGAAGTAGGTAAGATTTTTAAACCTGTTTTTTAAAGTTCCAAACTGGAGTTACATTCTTTTCTGTTTTTGCAGTGATATTTACCAGCCTCTGCACATTTACCAAACCAAACGCACATCGTGACAAACACAGATGCATTTGTGCACTTTTGTTAGACAAACTTCAGCCAAATGTGGCAGTAGGTCTGTTCTGTAGATCCGCTCTATGCTGTAGACCTGCTTTGTGCCAACCCTGGAACACAAAATTTAGACTGGTTTTTGCTTCATGTTTGGTCTTGCTCTTCTAATCAGCCGCACTGTGGGAGGGGCTTATGTTCACTGTACGCAGGAAGGAGCGAGAGCGTGAAAAGGCGAGGGGCGGCGTGCTGACGTGAGGCAGATGGACAGGAGAAATACAGTAACTGTTTTTGTTTTCATTAATACATTTTTTTTTCTTTACAGATTGATTGTTGAGATTGGGAGTGAAAGGATGTGTCTGAACTTGTCACTTCTGTTCTGAGTTCTTCTCTAATGAGCTCCTGTCTCCTCATCCAGACTGAGCGGCTGTAACCTGTCAGAGAGAAGCTGTGAAGCTCTGTCCTCAGTCCTCAGCTCCCAGTCCTCTAGTCTGACAGTCCTGGACCTCAGTCTCAACGACTTGAAGGACTCAGGGTTGAAGATGTTGTGTGTTGGACTGAAGAGTCCTCACTGTAAACTGAAACAGCTCAGGTCAGAGGAGTTCATATTCTTCACTATTATTACTAGTGCTGTCATGCGATTAAAAAAATCGAGAGATTAATTAATTATGATCTGTAATTAATTAATCTAATGAATCTCTTTTTAATCTCACCTAAAAATTGCTGAGAAAAGCCTTCAATTTGAGGTATTTTCATTTAAATTCATTATTACATTATTGTGGCAGATCAAAAGACTGATATAGAACAAAAAAAGTGACTTTATAAAGTCATTTATTGTTTAACAAATCTCTCCAATTTGGCTGTTGAGCCCAAGTCTCCATGAATAAGAAACTGTTTGTTGTAAAGTAGCAAAGACGAGGAAATCTGAACATAATAACTTTTGTCTACTTAAAGACAATAAAAAGTCCAGTCTTTCCTTAACCATATTAAAAATATTATTGATAGAGAAATGCTTTATATATGAGATCACTGGTTTTAGTCCTTGTTTTAGTCCTGGTTTAGACCTGCTTTAGTCCTACTTTAGTCCTGGAATGGGTTAGTCCTGGTTTTAGTCCTGGTGTTAGTTCTGGTTTAGACCTGGTTTAGACCTGGTTTAGACCTGGTTTAGTCCTGGTTTAGTCCTGGTTTAGACCTGGTTTAGACCTGGTTTAGTCCTGGTTTAGTCCTGGTTTAGACCTGGTTTAGACCTGGTTTAGACCTGGTTTTAGTTCTGGTTTTAGTTCTGGTTTAGTCCTGGACTGGGTTAGTCCCGGTTTTAGTCTTGGTGTTAGTTCTGGTTTAGAGGCGCACAGGAGGATTTACGCAGCGTACGCGAGAAAATGTACACTACGGAATGTAACTACGGAAGGAAACATGGTCCGCGCGTTCTCAGGTTAATGACGATGATGAAGGTGTGTGTTTGTGTGTGTTTGTGTGTGTGTGTGTTTGTGTGTGTTTGTGTGTGTGTTTGTGTGTGTGTTTGCGTGTGTGTTTGTGTGTGTTTGTGTGTGTTTGTGTGTTTGTGTGTGTGTGTGTGTATTTGTGTGTGTGTTGTGTGTGTGTGTGTGTGTGTGTGTTTGTGTGTGTTTGTGTGTGTGTGTGTGTATAGGACAGTAGTGCAGACATCATGAGCCTATGCAGGTTGTTTTCACCAGTGACATTTAAGTTGTAGACGATTTTATATTTGTTATTTTCTTTTATATTTCACGTCGGGAGAAGAATTTCCAAGACACAAATGTGTTTTTACCTGTGCACTGCTGCCTCTGTTCTACTGGCTCTTCCACCTCGTCCGTTGTGTGACTGACGCCGCCAACGTAAATATGATGTTTACATCGCTCTTACTGCGCGCGTTTTGTGTGGGTTTCCGGCAATGAGTGAAATTACCGAAATAAAAAAATGTATAAATGTGTTTTTGTGTGTGTGTGTGTGTTGTTGTCCCAACAACACATAAAAACAGATTTTATAATAAAGCAACTCGCATACAGAAACAGTAAAGTTAGAGATTAAAAATTAGATTAACGCGATTAAAAACATAACGCGCTAAATATGACTGTAATTAATTAATCGCAATTAACGCGATAATTTGACACCCCTAATTATTACATAACCTGTTGGTATTTGCATTTGAAAATCCCATTTGATAAAGTCACATAAAGATCTGGGACTTGTTCTTTGTCTCATTTGGGTTGAATGTTTCTAATGAATGGACTGATTCCAATAATCTGTGTCCTCAGACTGTCAGGTTGTCTGGTCTCAAAGAAAGGCTGTGCTTCTCTGGCTTCAGCTCTGAGGTCCAACCCCTCCCATCTGATAGAACTGGACCTCAGCTACAACCATCCAGGAGACAAAGGAGTAAAGCTCCTGTGTGCTCTACAGGAGGACCCCCACTGCACACTGGACACTCTCAGGTATGGACATGCTCACCTGCTTAACACTCAAAATCATAAATGACAGTGTCATGAATAAAAACAGACTTCAGAAGCACCAGAGTCCTGTGCATCACAGATTGAGAAGAGTGTTAGGGTCAAAAGAACACATTTGAATGTCACATGGAGTGAAAATGCTCTGAGACAAACTCTGATGTGGTGTGTTTCCTTCAGACTGAGACCTGCTGGAGAACAATGGATGAATCCAATCCGGAGATGTAAGTCTGACTTAACCCATTTAACTCTGGTCAGTTTGATGATTTTATTTGTGTCACACAAACAAAGCATCTGTCAACATTCTATTACACAACCGGCTCATTTTTGAGGGTCACAGCGTTTCCTTTTTGAGTGAGTTCAAACACTGTTGTGATGTAGAGATGTAGAGTTTCAGGGGTAATCATCTGGACACTGTTTTAAGTTTATTTGTACAAAATCATAATCATCACAATAAATAAATCAAAACATCAGAAGTACTGCTGCTGGAGCAAAGGAGGAGCCCTGGAGCCACTGCCACAGACACAACTGTTGGACTCAGCACAGGACTGTCTCCACACAAGCACAAGTCACACTGGATTCACCTGGACAGATTTTAAAGAGCGGCTCTTATGCAAGAAAAAGTCATCCATGTATGTTTGAGTAATCTAGAGATCTCTCCTGGACCCTCCTTACTGTTAGCAGTACGAGCCTGTACGAGGCTCCGCCCACAAGCCTACGTCCCCCATGCTCCCACATGACAAGTCTCCATAAATACACAAAAACATGACACAAAACTGAACACAGCAACTGGACAAACCTGATGTGATGTGCAGGAGTTTCATTAGTGGTTCGTGTGTGTTGGGATAGTGCACTGAAGGGGGAGGGACTTAGCATGGGGAGAAAAAAGAGGGAAGACTCAGAACATAGCCCCTCTTTAAAGGAGAAAGTGTGTGTCCTGGAGCACAGAGGAGTGTAGGAATGTGTGGACTGACGTCAGAGACTGGAGCTGCACTTTGTCACTGCAGCAACAAACCCCAGAGAAATCCAGATTTACACTGAGAATAATGTGAATAGACAGATTTACACTGAGAATAATGTGAAATAGACTCCAGATTTACACTGAGAATAATGTGAAATAGACTCCAGATTTACACTGAGAATAATCTGAAATAGACTCCAGATTTACACTGAGAATAATCTGAAATAGACTCCAGATTTACACTGAGATTAATCTGAAATAGACTCCAGATTTACACTGAGATTAATCTGAAATAGACTCCAGATTTACACTGAGAATAATCTGAAATAGACTGGTGTGGGGCTGTGAAAGGAAATGTTTTTACACTCACATAAATGTGAGACAAACAGAAGAGTGGAATGATGAGAGTGGACAGGGGACTCACTGCTGCTGTGTTGTGTTTTCTCTCCATCAGATTTCTGTCATCTCACTCTGGATCCAAACACAGCTCACAGAAAACTCAAACTGTCTGACAACAACAAGAAGGTGACACGTGTGTGGAAGGAGCAACCGTATCCAGATCATCAGGACAGATTTGACGAATGGGAACAGATTCTGTGTTCCACTGGTCTGACTGGTCGCTGTTACTGGGAGGTCCAGTGGAGTGGAGCGGTTTCTATATCAGTGTCTTACAGAAGAATCCGAAGGAAAGAAGGCGGTTATGACAGTTGGTTTGGACGCAATAATCAGTCCTGGAGTCTGTGGTGTTCTGAAGATGTTTTTTATGTTCGTCATAATAACAACCGAATCCTCCTCTCTCAGGCCTGTTCCTCTGGTGGGAGAGTAGCAGTGTTTGTGGACTGTCCTGCTGGCTCTCTGTCCTTCTACACAGTCTCCTCTGACCAACTGACCCACCTCCACACCTTCAACACCACATTCACTCACACTCTCATCCCTGGGTTTGGGTTTGGGTCTTTTGACTCCTCAGTGTCTCTGTGTGCTCCGACAGACTCACTCTCCTCGGTGTAAAACAGTCCAACATTTTTCATCTATTTTTACATCGTTGAACAAAAAAAGTGATGTTAATAGTGGAGTTTGACAGAAAAAGAGTGCAGACATGAGCCTCACTTCAGTGTCTGGATGAAGATAAATGTCCTTTTAGGTGGAGATGACAGCAGACTGAGGTCCTGTGTTGCTCTCTCATCTGTGTTGGTTCATTCTCTTGTGAAGTGTCTGTTGAAGCGGCAGAATCAGAACCCAGAAGAAAGGTCGTAACTATTCCTTAAATGACTGGTGTTTCTGAAAAACTACAGAGGATTTTCAGACACCATGAGATCCCAGACTATTTCAAACCTACAAACACTTTGAGACAGAAACTGGTCCAGCCAAAAGACAAAACTACACTGGAGAAACGAAAACAGACACTTCACAAGAGGATGAACCAGCACAGACGAGAGAGCAACACAGGACCTCAGTCTGCTGTTCATCTCCACCTAAAAGCCAATTTCTCCTTTGCCACGTCTAGAGTGGGAGATGTGTGTGGGTGTTATATATGTACAGGACCACAGTGTTATAAAGTGTCATGAAATATTTCGAGAAAACCCTTCTCTCTCTCTTTCTACTTCCAAATGTTTGTCATGTCAAGGCTGTGTTGTGTCCACCAGAGGGCGCTCACAGTCAGTCTGAGAATGGACCAAAATGGAGCAAACAGAGAAACACATAATAACAGCAATCAACAGATACATAAAGACAATTATTTGACATCACTCATCACAAATATAATCTCCAGATAAAAATATACATCAATAATTCATGAAAGCAACAATGTGCTTCTGCCAGACTCTTCTAATCGTACGTCACATGACTCCAGATACAAAAGAAATATGTTGTAGTTTACATTCCGATGACCAATTCACTTCAGTTCCTTCTTCTACACACTTAGCTAGAATCATTTCTTTATATTTTCCTTTCAACATTTTCAGATTTGGGCATTTTTTGAGCTCATCACTCAAAGTTCCAGATTTTGACCCACAAACTGAAACACAAAAACTTTTCCTTGTTGTTCGGACTCTGAACATTTTAAAGAGACGCATTCCCCTTAAATGACAAGAAATTTCTCTTTCAATCAAATGTTTGTGAATATGTTTTGGTGGTTCTTTCCTTTTTGCCTTGTACATTATTTTGGCGCTCTGGATGTTGATGAGTTTATCCTTAAGTTTGAACATGTTTGAAGTGATAAAAATGCTGCTTGTTGTGCTCATAAAACCCAGCGTTATGAATGATTCCTCTTATTGCTCTTTTCTGTCATATGAAAAGTGCTTCCAATATTATTATTAGTCCAGATCTCAGCACAGTACGTCAAATATGGTGCAACTAAAGAACAATAAAGTGTCTGTAGAGCTTTGTCCACTAAATATTTGGCCTTACCTAATACTGCCATGTTTTTGGATATTTGACTCTGTATATATTGTCCGTGTTCTTTCCAATGACATTTTTCATCAATAATAACACCTCGCCCTATAAAGCCTGACACATGAAATAATAGACACAACATTCTGATTCTTTCATATTTCACTCTTTATTGGACCTTTGAACAAAATGTAAAAAAAAAAATAATAATGATAACTTTGACCATTTTCTAAAGACCTAGAACACAGAACCTCGAGCTCCAGGTGAATGGCACAGATCATATTAAGTACAAAGCCCAAACTAACATGAAGGAAATTTATCCAGATAATCACATTCCTCCGAGTACAAAGAATCATTGTTTCTATTTCACAGAGGACACATTTAATAAAGAAAGTATACTGGACCAAAAAATATCTTGAGTTCATTTTAACAGCAGAAGTTTATACTCCAATTTCAAATGCATTAAAGATGATCTGAATCAGTTCAAATCACCTTTAACATAATTCAGTCTCAGAGACGTGGATAAATGGGGATAAAGGGACAGAGTTGAATTTGAAGGGTTATGAAATGTTTTGTACAAATAGAGAGCTGTAAGAAAGGAAGAGGAGTGGCTTTATATATTGATAGAAACATCAAGTGTCATATTGTAGAAAGTTTGTCTCTGGCAGTGGATCACATTTTTGAATGTATAACTGTAGAAATGACAGTGCAAAAAAGAAAAAACACAATTGTAAGATGTGTTTACAGGACACCAGGATCGGACATGGACTTATTTAGTGAACGGATGGAAAAGTGATTTAGTAATAAAACTACCAGGGATGTTATAATCTGTGGAGACGACAATATTGATTTATTCAATGCAAAAAACATCAATTCATTGAGGAATTTATCAATACAATGTTTGCCATGGTCTTGTATCCATGAATTATAAGAGCAACTAGAATAAAAACACACAGTGCCACCTTAATAGATCATATATTCTGTCATATTTTGGGCAGTAACATCATTGGTGGTCTATTACTACGTAAATGACACCAGTGATCATTTACCAGTCTTTATGGTGTATGTGTCAACTGTAAAATAACCGAAGATGTTAATAGAGTCTGTTAGCAGAGGGTTAAAACAGAACAATCAATAATGGCTCTGAAGCAAGATTTAGCAATGCATAAGTGGGAATCTATTGACGAAGAGTCTGATGGAAACATTTTACATCTAAATTAAAGAGATTACTTCTATATGGGTTTTACCACCATTTTACTATTTTAACTAAACTTAAAAAACTAATTTTAGAGGTAAATTTCCTCACTGGTGTCTCTGTGTTTTTCCTTCACCTTTCTTAGGTTGGTTTGGTTTGTGTTTGTTCACCTGGGCCTGAGGAAATGATTTCAGAGACTCACCTGCTCAGCTGTTTTTTCTGCTGTCACCTACTGGACACACTCAAAATAACCTCATCAACTCATCAAAAAGGGGAGGAGAGGAGGAAGAGGAGAGAGTGGAGGTGAGAGGAGAGAGGCTCAGGAGTGGAGGTGAAGACTTGGAGCAGAGGGGCTGAGCTTTTTCACTTGACAACGATTAAACACAAACAAAAAGAACAATGACTTGTACAAGCAGTTTGTCAAGTACAGAAGGAAAGAGGCAGAGGTAAAGTATAAAACATATGTGACCGAGGTTTAACTTACAGGTTCAGGACAGAAAAGGATGAAGTGATGATCAAAAAGAGACATAGACACATATACATTTTATCAATAAATGATTTATTAACCACCAGTTGAAGAAAATAGATCATTTATTGTCATATGTTCTAGAAATAGGGTCGAGCTAAAAGGACAAATTAAATCACCAATTTATGAAAAATAGGTCATTGATTATTTATTCTATAAATCATAAACTGGATAAAAGGGTCGACTTTCCCAAAGAGAAAGACACAACAAAATGCATACAAAATGACAAATGCACATCACACACACACAACACACATGCATATGCACACACACACACATACACACACACAACATGCACACACATGCATATGCACACACACACACACATGCATATGTGCACACACACACACACACACACACACATGCATATGCACACACACACACACACACATACACACATGCATATGCACACACACACATCACACACATACACACATGCATATGCACACACACACACACACACACACACATGCATATGCACACACACACACACACATGCATATGCACACACACACACACACACATGCATATGCACACACACACACACATACACACACATATGCACACACACACGCATATGCACACACACATACACACACACACACACACACACACACACACACACACATGCATACACACACACACACACACACACACACATGCACACACGTACACACACACACACATGCACATCACACTATCACACACACACACACACACACACACACACACACACACACACACAACACACACCTGTGTCACTGTGTCACCAGCCCCTGTCACCTTTGTCCCTGTTGTGTTTAATCTTTAAATGTTGTTTCTATGTGTATGTTGTTTAATTCTTATTTGTTTTCATGTATGTAATCTTGAGGAAAGTGTAATCTAAAGTGAGTGTGATCTGAGAGCGTCTGGGGCAGGTTTGGAGGACACATCTGAGACTGACAATGAGGACACATCTGCGGGACAGATGGAGACAGATGAAGACAGAGGAGAGATCAAACCCTCAACCACCTGGACCCACCTGCTCCGAGCCCACTCACCCCCCACAACAGGCTGCGGGCTGGGTACAAAATGATCCAACGCCTGGGCCAAGAGCTGTCCACAAGATGGACTGGGAGAAGGGATTCAGAGCAAGAATGTACTAGAAAACTCTCTCAAATGAGCTCGACACGATTAATCTGAATGTGACTGGGACAGTGTTAACTGGTCCAACGTCACAACAGGAGACAAGCCAAGAAACTCTAGTTCAATCCACTTTATTTGTGTTTTTGTTTACGCAGACTTCAGCACTGACATCTTCCCTGTCCACAAATGCACAAAGCACGTAGTCTGTGTTTTCTCTAAACTAGGCTACAAACCCAGGTTTATTCATTCACTAAATATGATGAGTCTAACTGTTAAAACGTTGGTTGAACTGTTTGAAAATACTCCTGTGAAATGCATTGTGAGGAATGGACTTTGCTGAAGAGGCCCTTGATGAAAACTTTTTTTTTCATCAAGGGCCACATATCTAAACACCAGTGATGTTGATGAAGCCCCATGAAGCACTGAAGCGTTCATCCATTTGCTTGACTCTTGAGCCGATGCTTCAAGGTGCTTCATTTGCTCCACTGCCCCATCAAGTGTCCAAAAAATGTATAACAGGCAGAGAGATAATAGAACAATCAACATGACCATCGAGGTTCTGATGGAAAGATTTATACTGAACAAATGAATGATTAAATATTTGAATGTTTGTGATTTTATGAGCATGGAGTCTCTGTTCATGATATAATGGTCGGGTTAAAAGCAAAAGTAGGAACAAATTGGAGACACCAAACACTTCACCTGAAATATATTAGAGCAGGGAAACACTGTGTTGTCAAATTTGTGTATTTAGTAATATTGTTTATTTAATGATGTCATTATTACTATAAACCTTATTAGGAGATATCAGCTCAAAATGTTCCCAAACAAGGGAAAATATTGTTTTTCTTGCTCCATTGCAAAAAAAAAAAAAAAAAAAAAAAAAAAAAAAAGAATCTCAAATAGAATGTACCAAACTCGTAATAACCCAAAACCACAAAATGTTTTGGGGGAATCCGTTGCGTTTCTTTGGCCCTTATGTTTCGAATCGCACCAAATCCGCGAACCACTTCCTGAACCAGTCACGTGGTACGAGCGGTTCATGAGGCTTCGAACATCACCACATACGACACCGATACAAACCTCGATACGTGCTTCACCAAAGCCTTCCTGGATTACTCAGCACACACTTCGAAACCTTGGCACGGGGGACACATCACTACTAAACACAGACGAAGCAGAGGGCTGATCGAGGGCCGTAGACTGATGCTCAATACAGTGAATAATTGAAATACGTGCATGTTTAACAGATTAGAATGAGCCATCGGTCTTTATTCATGCTAAAATCCTCAAAACCACACACTAAATATTCAATATTAAATATTAGCTTTTTCAAAGTAGATTTAAAAAAAAAAAAAAAAAAAACTTGCAGTAAAAAGTACATTTTTTATTGATGTAAGGTAATTTGGGCCAAGTCACCTGGAAGTCTGAGGGCCAAGAAAAATTTGTCAGAGGGCCATGTTTGGCCCGCAGGCCATAGTTTGGACATGTCTGAGGTAAAGTGTGGATCAAAACATCCTAAAGAGCAGCCTCTGTTCATGCTTATGTCACAAACCAGGAAGACATTTGGAAACATGTGATGACAGTTTCCAGCGGGCTTTGTTTGCAGTAGTAAGTCTGACAAAATTGAGAAAAAATGAGAAAATGTCCCAGTTTTCTTCATCTCCATGTCATTGTAGTGTTACGTTATGTTCAGTTATTCAACAATTCCAACCAGACCTCAGTTTTAATCATTTCCTCACTGACACACAACTCTGAGTCCACTGGGTACATGTGATTAGAAGAGATGAGGCCAAATTCCAGATGATTCCAAACAGCACATATGTCTGCAGTCTTCATTTTACCACTGATCACATTTACTTCAGTGGGTTTGATCACAGTCGGTTGGTGAATCATGTCGGGAACTACACCAGAAGTTGTCATTGCATCTTTCCAAAAGTCTTCCTGGTTTGTGACATAAGCGTGATAGAGCCTGTTGGGACAGCTCAGCTTAGGTACCTCATGATGAGGGGTGCAAGTGTGACTTTCAGTCCCAAAAGACAGACGTCCTCACAGCAGGTGCTCATGTATGTATGTATTAAAAAACTGTAGTAGAGCTAATGCCTGTTTGGGCTAAAATCTTATTGGTTTGGGCTTTAAAAGAAACCTCTGTGGACTCAGACTTGAACTTTAACAGCCACATCAAATCAATAACATCTGTAGCCTTTTAGCATCTAAAAAACATAACAAAAATCAAAGGTTTACTGTCTAAATCAGACTTGGAGAAACTTATCCATGTGTTTGTCTCCAGTAGGTTAGATACTGTAATGTTCTGCTCACTGGTCTCTCCAAACGAGCTGTGAGACGCTGCAGAACATCCAGAACATCCAGAACATCCAGAACGCTGCAGCTCGGGTCCTGACTCGAACTAGGAAGTACGAGCACATAAGTCCTGTGCTCAGGTCTCTGCACTGGCTCCTGTGGCTTCAGAGACTTTAAAGCAGCTCTGCTTGTACAAGTGTCTCCATGGCCGAGCACCAAAGTCCATCTGTGACATGTTAGTGTCATATGAACCATCTCACACTCTGAGGAGCTCAGGGACCAACTCCTGCTGGTGCCCAGAGTCACGACTGAACAAGGGGAGTCAGAGTTTCAGCTTCATGCAGCTAAAACCTGAAACATGTGAGACAGACTCGACTGTGACGCTGTTTAAATCCAGACTCAAAACATTTCTGTTTAGCTGCATATGACTGAAAGATTTTCATTTCTCATTCCAAACTCTTATGTTTCATTTAATCTCTCTCTCTGTTTTTAATTTTATGATGATTATTTATGTTTTGATTTGTTTTTATTGAGATTTTAATGTATTTCTTATTCTGTAAAGCACTTTGAATTACTTTGTGTATGAATTGTGCTATACAAATAAACCTGCCTTGCCTTGCCTTCTGTTAAGTTCTCCAGACTTAACCACTTAACATTCTAAAAGTGCTAAAAGTGCTGTATGCTCAGGTTCACATATTCATTGTTATGTCCTATACCTGATAAATAAACTAACATCACAGAAAAGCTTGAAAACAGCGCAGCATCTCCTTTGAGAGTGGAGACTTTGATATAATAAAGTGCCCCGTGAACAGATTTGAAGAGGGGAGAAAACATGATGAAACCTGCAGCCAAACACGGCAACAGCAGACTCACCTCATTAGTGGACGCAGTTTTGGGGGAGGAGGGTTTTATGAAGCACAGACAAATAATTAGAGTTTTGACTGTAGCAGAAGGTCAGTGGTTTGTGTGTTCAACTGTGGGATTGGAAAAGGGACGTTTATGAATCTGTTAACTGTGTTTAAGCTTCACGAGCAGCGGTGAGTCAGAACAAGTCAATGGTCCCGTTTATACCGAGGACGCACCATTCAGCTTTTTCACTTTCAATAGCCATTTCGATACCCTCTGCCTATATCCGATATTAACCGATACCAGTGCAGAGACTGAAAACAACATTTACAGTATGTCCTAAACAAAAATAAAAAAAAGACAAAACTGATCCAAATGTGTTATGTATCTACAGAACAACTTTATATAAATAAAACTCAAACATGATGAGACTTTCTGGACAACAATGGATATGTCCAACTAGGATATCGACTGAACCGATATTTGTAAACCGATATCGATTCAGTAGATTTAGTTCATATTGAAGCCGTTATTGGACACTGGTATTTACTCAGTGCATGTTTACTTTATATTAAGACATTTTATTCATGGATAATGACCCTGCAGGTATTCAGTTTACCTGTATAATGACCTTGCAGGTGTTCAGTTTATATCGATAATGACTCTGCAGGTGTTCAGTTTATGTGGATAATAGCCCTTTGGGTGTTCAGTTTATTTGGATAATGACCCTGTAGGTGTTCAGTTTACATGAAAAATGACCCTGCAGGTGTTCAGATTATGTGGATAATAACTTTGCTGGTATTCAGTGTATTTAGATAATGACCTTGCAGTTGTTCAGTTTACATGGATAATGACTCTGCACATGTTCAGTGTATGTGGATAATGACTATGTAGGTGTTCAGTTTAAATGAAAAATGACCCTGCTGGTGGTCAGTTTATTTGGATAATGACCCTGCTGGTGTTCAGAGTTCAGTTTATTTGGATAATGACCCTGCTGGTGTTCAGTGTTCAGTTTATTTGAATAATGACCCTGCTGGTGTTCAGTTTTCTATTTAGATAATGACCCTGCTGGTGTTCAGTTTACATGAAAAATGACCCTGCTGGTGTTCAGTTTACGTGGATAATGACCCTGCAGGTGTTCAGTTGGATAATGACCCTGCTGGTATTCAGTTTACGTGGATACTGACCCTGCAGGTGTTCAGTTGGATAATGACCCTGCTGGTGTTCAGTTTACGTGGATAATGACCCTGCTGGTGTTCAGTTTACATGGATAATGACCCTGCAGGTGTTCAGTTGGATAATGACCCTGCTGGTATTCAGTTTACGTGGATAATGACCCTGCAGGTGTTCAGTTTACATGGATAATGACCCTGCAGGCGTCAGGTTATTTGGATAATAACCCTGCTGGTGTTCAGTCAGAATGAAGACCTTGCTGCTAATCAGAGCTGTACTTGGGTAATGACCCTGCTGGTGTTCAGTTTATTTAGATAATGGCCCTGCAGGTATTCAGTCAGACTGTTACATTCGGGCACCTTTTGTTTTCCCCTGTTTTTGTCTTTTTTTTAAATAGTATTTTCCCTCATTTTAGGTTCATTTTGACTATCGTGGTTGAAGAATTTCCCATGCAGTAACTTTACGTGCCTCTGCTCCGTGGTTTGAGGTTTGTGGTGTGTGCGGTACAGCACACAGGCCCATAATAATACAAACACATGGGGGATGTATTTGAAAAATAAAACCACAGCCAGGCCTGAGTGACAGACACATGCATGATGAGCATGTGTTGTTTAATCTAGTTTTACAGCAGAGTTATAAGAATATATTATTAAGACCCTCAAGTGAGTAACACACCCTGGGTAAACCCCCACAGAGGCGCCTGCAGGGGGCGCAGGGACGCACTGTAGGCACCTTGAATGTCCCCATCAAATCTAAATGGATGTCTCAAGTTAGGCACGCAGGAGTGCCACAGTGATTAACCCACGATTAAGCGGGTTAACTGTTAACTTTAGCATTTTCATGTGTTACCAGCACAAAGAGGACAACTTGAGACTCAGGGACACCTTCTTCCCTAAAGCTGTCACCATACTGAATGAGAACTGTTCATTTGTTTTATTTATTATTAATTCTTGCACTTTGACGGAGCAGCTCTGAATTTCATAATACTATTATTACTCTACTATTGTATAATGACAATAAAGGTTTTCTATCCTATTCTTCTGTTCTATTCTATTTAGTCCTTAAGCATTTATCACCAAATGAAAACAGCGAGAGACGAGAAAAAGGTGCAAAAATGTGCTTTAGTCCCAAACTCAACGTCTGTGTCCTGTGCATCCAATGAGAGCATCGGCTGTTTCAAACAGGTCCTAAAGACTGCACTTGTAAATAGTAAAACAAAGGATGACCTTAACACATTACACAAACCAAACCGTGTGTTGACAAGACGTGCCCCTGCAGATACTACGCTCAGCTGCAGTGGGGCATTGGTTTTTATGTATGTAGTTTTATGTGGTGTTACTGTGACAGCCCTAGTGATCATGTCAGTACAGTACTGATATATTATATAAACAGCTCTTGATGTGTCCTCTGTGTGTTGTCTGCATCTACTTCTGACGTGTTTTATTGTTTGCAAATCAGGAAATATGTGTTAGAATTCTAGTTGTTGAAGGTAAGTGAGGAAGAACTTTGGACCACTGCAAACTGTTTACAATGAAATATTTCTGTTTTAAAGAAGTAAAAGAATGAGAACTTCGCACATCAGTTACTTGAGACGGTGCGTTGGAGGAGAGGGAGCAGCCCAAGAACATGGAGAAAAATCCTGCACACTGTCTTACTTGCAAATTGTGAGATTTATTAGGACAAACCATGCAACGTTTTGGCACTAGGCCTTTGTCAGGCAAACAGAAGTTTTAAAGAAGTAGAAATCAGGTACAGCATGTTTAACTGATTCCTCTCTCTAACTGAAAACATTCTGTTCCACCTTGTGATGTCATGTGGTAATAAAAGAAGCGGTCCACTGTGTTTTTAAACTCCATGAACCTTCATTAGAATCACTTGGATGATTTCACGAGTGGACGTGTCAATCTTTACTTGACTCAAAGTAAAAGGAGCTGTTTGAAAACTACGTCTTGAACATAATATAGGACCTTTAAGTGTCAATTCTCACTGATTCTCTGACTGGAGCTCTAGTCTCTCTTTCTCTCTCTGTCTCTCTCCTGCTCTGAGCCTCAGCACTGATCAAAAGCCCCGGAGCCACAATCTAATGGAAGAAACACAACACCGACCAAAACTGGCAGGAAAAGGGCAGATTTCTGACCTACTTCTGCCCCTGCTGAGAACTTCACTTGTTGGTTGGATGTGATCAAAACACAACAGCCCAGAGCTCCAGCAGACACACCAAAGTCCAGGAAAACAGCAGAATTATTCAAGAGTTTTGAGTTCCTTTAGTACAATTTCAAAGATTTCAAAGATTAATGACCCTGCAGGTGTCCAGTTTACGTGGATAATGACCCTGCTTGTGTTCAGTTGGATAACAATTCTACTGGTGTTCAGTTTACGTGGATAGTAACCCTGCAGGTGTTCAATTTACGTAGATAATGACCCTTCTGGTGTTCAGTTAGATAATGACCCTGCAGGTAATCAGTTTACATGGATAATGACCCTGCAGGTATTACGTTTACCTGTATAAAGAACCTTGCAGGTGTTCAGTATACGTTGAAAATGACCCTGCTGGTGTTTGGTTTATTTAGATAATGACCCTGCTGGTGTTCAGTATTCAGCTTATTTGGATAATGACCCTACAGGTGTTCAGTTTATGTGGATAATAGCCCTGCAGGTGTTCAGTTTACATGGATAATGACCCTGCAGGTGTTCAGTTTATGTGGATAATTAATGACCCTGCTGGTGTTCAGTGTTCAGTTTATGTGGATAATGACTCTGTAGGTGTTCAGTTTACATGGATAATAACCCTGCTGGTGTTCAGTCAGAATGAAGACCTTGCTGCTAATCAGAGCTGTACTTGGGTAATGACCCTGCTGGTGCTCAGTTTATTTGGATAATGCCCCTGCAGGTGTTCAGTCAGAGCGTTTGTTTTCCCCTGTTTTTGTCTATTTTTTATAGTATTTTCTCACTTTTGTTTTTGCAAGTTATTCTTAATTTTGAATGTTTAAAGTTTCTTTTTTGGTTGCTCCTCACATCCGTCTAGGAGCCTTTAAATTGCACAAGCCTGACACTTATTTTTTGTTTGTCCTGGTGAGTTCGAACACCCTGCTTTCATTGGTTACTTTATTTAGGGATAGTTTAGGACTTTATTTCTTTTTGGTTCCTATCTTCCTAAAATACAAAAGAGAAAAAGAATTAAAGAAAGAGTCATAACCCTGCTGGTGTTCAGTTGAGTTGTGTTTGTGTAATTGCCCTGCTGGTGTTTAGTTAATTTGGGTAATGGCCCTTTTGCTGCTGAGTCAGAATGGTGATCTTGCAGCTGTTCAGTTATATTTCAGTAATAACCCTGTTGGTGTTCTGTTTATCTGGCTAATGACCATGCTGGTGTTCAGCTGACGTCATAGTCACACTGGTGTTTAGACTTGTGTGTGTGTGATGTCTCTGCTCGTGTTCAGAGTTATATTTTGATAATGGCTCTGTTGGTGTTCCATTTATCTGGATAATGATTTTGTTTGTGTGGAGCTAAATTTGGATTATGACCCTGCAGGTGTTCAGTTGGTGTTTGGAGCTGTGTTTGTGTAATTGCCCTGCTGGTGTTCAGTTTATTTGGATAATAACCCTGCAGGTGCTCAGAGCAGTCTTTAGTTAATGACCTTGTTGATTTGTTTATCTGGATAATTACCCCATATTTGGGTAATGACCCTGCAGGTGTTCAGTCAGAGTGATGGCCTTACTGCTGTTCAGCATTATATTTAGGCCAGCACCCTGCTGGTGTTCAGTTTATCTGAGTAATGACCACGCTGGTGTTCAGTTTATTTTGATAATCACTCTCACTCTGCTTGAGTTGAAGTGATGACCATGCTGGTGTTCAGTTGAAATGATAGCTCTACTGGAGTTTTGATAATGACCCTGCTGCTGTTCAGTTTATTTGGATAATCCCTCTGCTGGTGTTGAGCTGAAGTGATGACCCTACTGGTGTTCCGAACTATATTTGGATGATGACTCTACAAGGGCTTAGTCAGAAGGATGACCCTGCAGGTGTTCAGTTTATCTGTATAATGACCCTACTGTAGTTTGATTTGGGGGTAATGACCCTGCAGGTACTCAGCACTGTATTGCCCTGTTGGTGTTTCGTTTATTTACATAAAGACCCTGCTGGTGTTCAGTCAGAATTAAGACTCTGCTGCTGTTCAGGGCTGTTCATGGGTAATAAGCCTACAGATGTTCAGGTTATTTGTATCATAACCCTGCTGGTGTTCAGTCAAAGTGATGATGATGATGCTGGTGTTCAGAGCTGTATTTAGAGAATGGCTCTGCAGGTGTTCAGTTTATTTAGATAATGACTCTTCAGGTGTTCAGTTTATTTAGATAATGACTCTTCAGGTGTTCAGTTTACTTAGATAATGACTCTTCAGGTGTTCAGTTTATTTGGATGATGGCCTTATTGCTGCTCAGAGCTGTATTTAGAAAATGGCCCTGCAGGTGTTTAGTTTATTTGCATAATGACCCTGCTGGTGTTCAGTCAGAGTGATGATCCTGCAGGTGTTCAGAGCTGTATTTAGAAAATGGCCCTGCATGTGTTCAGTTTATTTGTATAATAGCTCTGCAGGTGTTCAGTTTATTTGTGTAATGACCCTGCTGGTGTTCAGTCAGAGTGAAATTCCACTGGTGTTCAGAGCAGCATTTAGAAAATGACCCTGCAGGTGTTCAGAGCAGCATTTAGAAAATGACCCTGCATGTGTTCAGTTAATTTGCATAATACCCTGCAGG
>NW_026571047.1:3919140-4031640 GCF_026225935.1 Boleophthalmus pectinirostris
ACACATATACATATACACATACATAAACAAATATACATTCATGCACAAAAATATTTTCATTTATGGTTGTATAAAGTAATAATAATGTTAATGAAGGCACAAAATGTATTGTTTATGATGAAATAAAACGACATGTTAAAGAAAAGCCTGTGTTTAGATAATCATGGTGGTTTTACTTGTGAAGACAGTGGATCTCGTCTTCTAGGTATTTCTGTAAGATTTGAACAGATTTGAACACATCTGTGGGAGCTGGAATCACACCACCAACCCACTGTGGGCTAGTGGATGTGACTGCGCTGACATTTATGTTTTTTGTATGTTGAGAGCGAGAATCAAACCACCAACCTTTAGATGAGAGGACGAGTGCTCTATCAGCCGACAAAATGCCACCCTCGACTACTCTGGGTGAAGCACGTAAATTGTTTTCCCTGAAATGTATGCCTGGAATGTTGTGTGCTGATTCCTTTTGACAGTTTGATATATTTTCCAAAGTTTGTTTTGGGAAATCGTGCAAACCTGTCACACGCACTTTCACTTTAGATCTGTTTACGAAGCACGATGAGAGGATTTTAAGATATAA
Source organism: Boleophthalmus pectinirostris (assembly GCF_026225935.1). Lineage (NCBI taxonomy): Eukaryota > Metazoa > Chordata > Actinopteri > Gobiiformes > Gobiidae > Boleophthalmus > Boleophthalmus pectinirostris. The sequence goes on from NW_026571047.1 coordinate 3,919,721, forward strand.
AAATGAGTCCACTTTTTTTTTTTCTTGATAAAATCTGCTGCGCTTTGCTCCAGACATGATGTAGAGCTCACACATAGACTTAAAGCTGCACTGCGTGACTTTTCTGGTGGAGTTGCTGCTACTTAATTGTCTCCATGGAGATGTTATTGCTTTTCCTGAAATGTTCCCAAGAACAGAACCAGAGGGTTAAGACAGTGGACTTAGAACAGAAAATGACCCTTACAGGAAAATGTAAAAATGGGTAAGGTACAAACCTGAGGCAGTCCCACTGAATATATTAAAAGTCCTTTATTACATGACGGGACACCAACACGTTTCGACCAACAACATGGTCTTCGTCAGGGCAAAGTAATAAAAACAAGACACACCAGGTGTCAATAAATACAATCAATTAATCACATGACCACATCACATCATTGGCAAACCCCAAAACAAGAAAAGGTTGAACCATGAGGAAAATATAAGTGACGAGCAGCTCCACCAAACAACAAGGATAACAAGACATGTTGGAGGAAAGTAGGTGTGTCCATCACATATGAAATACACAGACAACTGACTCACAAGTACAAAACATGTCATTTACAATAAAGAATCACACGAAAAAGTAAAGTTTCAGAGAAACGTGGAATTTAGAATATATATATATATATATATATATATATATATATATATATATATATTACATTTTTCACTGTGAAGTGGTGAGAGGTTCTAGTCTTGTGTGTGAGTATCTGCTGCTCCTGTTCCTCCTGTACCACTGTCACTTCACTCTACTGCACATGTCTCCTGCAGAAAGAGCCTCTGTTCTGTCTGTATCATGTCAGTCGATCGCACCGTTACTTCTGCACCACTGAACTATTTAATATTTAAGTGACTTCAGTGGATTCAGAAAGGCTGGAATAATTCTAACTGGAACTAATGCTGAGTCATGTGGGACACTTTTGGGCCGTTTACTGTTCACACTGGAGTCACATACAAGTCACATTTAATTGGAAATGTGAACGACCTCGCAACAAACATCAGATTTCACAAAAACATTCTAATTGAGCGTTAAGCCCTGCAGTCTGACCGTAGCCTAAGATGCTTATAAAACATAAACCACAGGCTGTATTCACGCTTACGTCACAAACCACAAAGACATTTTGGAAAGATGTGATGACAACTTCTGGTGTAATTCCCGACACTGGGCTCACCGACCGACTGTGAACAAACCCTCTGAAGTAAATGTGATCAGTGGTAAAATGAAGACTGCAGACGTGTGTGCTGTTTGGAATCATCTGGAAGTTGGCCTCGTCTCTTCCAATCACATGTACACTCGGAGTTGTGTGTCAGCGGGGAAATTATGAAAACTGAAGTGTGGTTGGAATTACAACTAAACATAGAAAAAAATAATTTTATGATATTTGCAAAGCGAAAAGTACAAAATCATGTACAAATTATGCACAATAATACACCACTAGAAAGAGTCTTTCAAAATACATTTTTAGGAGTAACTATATACAGTGTTGGGAAGGTGACTTTTAAAATGTAATCCCCTACAGATTACAGATTACATACCCCAAAATGTAGTTTGTAACGTAATCCATTAAATTACTTAAAGTGAGTAACATAATCTGAATACTTTGGATTACTTGATTTGCTGTAGAGAAGCAAAGATTTCTTCACATAAGTTGTTTTGTCTGCTAAAAGAAAATAAAAAGCCCAAACTTTACTTAACTGTATTAAAAATATTATTGATAGAAGAAGAGGAGACACGGTTAAATCCTGGTTTAGTCCTGGTTTTAGACCTATTTTAGACCTGGTTTAGATCTGGTTTAGACCTCGTTTAGTTTCCAGCAATAAGTGGAATTACCGAAAAAAAAAAAAAAAAAAAAGGGTTATAGCCCAAAATGTGAAAACAGGAAAATACCGCCGTGTAATCCATTTATTTCAACAAAGTAACTGTAATCCAATTACCACTCATGGAAACAGTAACTGTAACTGAATACAGTTACTCATAATTTGTACTCTGATTATATAACATGTACATGTAATCTGTTACTCCCCAACACTGACTATAGATCATAATTTAAACTGGAAATCACACATAAATACAATTAGAAAAATTATCCAAAGTGATCGCAAGTATATATAAATATAGATATACTCTAGATAAAAACAGTCTTTTTATTATATACAACTCGATGGTAATGCCAACATAACCTACGATATTGAGATTTGGGGCAATACTTATAAGACTAATACAAATCCAGTCTTTACCTGCAAAAAAGGCAATAAGAGCTTCACATTATCAACTTATAACGAACCAACCAATGCATTATTTATAAACCTTCAAACGCTGAAATTTGATCATTTAGTCGACCTTTATACTCTGAAAATCATGTTCAAAGTAAACAACAATCTCCTGTCAAAATCGTTACAGAACATGTTCAAAATCTCAAAGAGCCAATATGAGCTCAGAGGCACGACCATGTTTATCAAAAAGAAAATCAGAACAAACATTATGAAATGTTGTAAATCTGTTAAAGGGCTGGAGCTGTGGAACAACTGTACAGAAAACCTGAAATTATGCACCACTTTCTTTCACTTTATAAAGAAGTTGAAATGTTTAACTCTGGACAGATACAGGAAATATGAGACTTGGTTTGTGCTGTAGAACTTTGTTGTTCTGTTTCTGATTAGTTTGTTTCCTCCTGCTGTATTTATGAAGATGAACTGATGTCAAGACGACGCTCTGACTTAGGAATAAAGGGTAAAGGCAGAATAAACTTAAGCTTCAGCCTGCACCTTTTTGGTCTGTGTATGTTAAATATGACTGTTTGTGAATTAATGTCAAAATGTACCTGTGACCAAAATAAATAAATAAATAAAACTAAAAATTATTGATTAGTCAAACATAACTGAACACTACAATGACATGGAGATGAAGAAAACTGGAACATTTTGTCATGTTTCCTAGATTTTGTCCGACTTACTCCAGCCCGCCGGAAGTCGTCATTGCATGTTTCCAAATGTCTTCCTGGTTTATAAAGTAAGCATGAATACAGATTATTATCCATTTATCGGTTCACCAAGTTATGCATCAAAATGAAACTTTTACAATGGAAATTAATCAGATTTGACTTATTCAGCACAATACGTGTACTTCAGAAATCCCTTGTTGAGCTGCTCTGAAGGGGGTGGAGAGCTGCGGGTAACTCCCGAGGTTGGAGACCCCTGCTGTACTGACATATCTGTCAGAACAAAGAAAAAAGGGAAAGGAAAAAATAAATAAATAAATTATTAACAAAGAAATAAATGAAAGGAGAGAAGAGGAAGGAACAGGGGAAATAAAGAAAAGAAAAGAAGGGAAGGAAAAAGTAACAAAAAGAGAATTATCATTATCATTATCATCAAACTCAAACACAAGTTTAAATGAGGTACAAACAAAGAATGTGGTGCAAATGAAGCAAATGTGCTGCAAATAGAAAAACAACACAAAGCACCAAATGATGAAAACCAAGAAAACGCAGAAAAACGAGGCAGGGGGCGCTGTCAGTGGAACAGCTCAATGGAGAGACACAGGATGGAGAGAGAGAAAGACTCTACCCAAGAGAGAGACAGAAAACGGTCGACTGATGATAAACTAAAGCGGGAACTAATTATTGTTCAGGCTCATTGCCGTGCAAATGTGTCGCTGTAAAGTCTGGAGTGGAATAAAATCAAATAAATGACACGTGATGTACAGCGATTTATAACACAGTATCGAATAGAATAGAATCAAATACAAGTCGCATTACCATAACAAACACTGAGCTGTTACACTGACAGCGCCCCCTACAGGTTCTGGGAACTCTTTGTGCAGTGTTTTTTGTGGTGTTTTCTTGGTTTTCATCGTTTTGTGCTTTGCGTCGTTTCTCTATTTGCGGCACATTTGATGATGATACATTTGTCTTTGTTTCTTGCAGTGCTTTTCTTTTTTTTTTTTTCATTTGCACCATGTTCTTTTTTTGTACCTCATTTAAACTTGTGTTTGAGTTTGTGAATTTGCATCGTTTCTGTACTTGAAGCTGCTTTCTCAAATTGAGACGCATTAGGCCGTTGCAGTGTGTTTGTGTTTGGCCCCATCTGATATCGTATTGTACCGTCTCTAATATCACAATAAAAATATACATATATAGAATGTATCACATTATAGGGCTGTGCAGTATGAGAAAGTGCCATATTATTATTTTTCATTATTTTAATTCCTATGAAGAGAAAAAAATAAAAATAAAAAATCATTTTCAGTTTACATTTTGTTTGCGAGGTGCCAGTAAAAACTGACAAATGATAGAAAATTAAATATGTAAAAGAATGAAATAGGAAATGAAATATACAAAATAACTTTAAAGGTGAGTCTTCGTTCCTACTCTCACCTATGGTCATGAGCTCTGGGTAGTGACCGAAAGGACGAGATCGTGGATACAAGCGACACAAATGAGTTTCCTCCGCACTCTATCTCCCTTAGAGATAGAGTGAGGAGCTCAGTCACACGGGAGGAGCTCGGAGTAGAGCCGCTGCTCCTCCATGTCGAGAGGAGCCAGCTGAGGTGGCTCGGGCATCTGTTCCGGATGCCTCCTGGGCGCCTCCCTCGGGAGGTGTTCTGACCACGTCCCACTGGAAGGAGGCCCCAGGGAAGACCCAGGACATGCTGGAGGGACTATGTCTCTGGGCTGGCCTAGAAACACCTTGAGGTCCCCCAGGAGGAGCTGGAGGAAGTGTCTGGGCTGAAGGAAGTCGTGGAGTCCCTGCTTAGACTGCTGCCCCCGTGACCTGGCCCCGGATAAGCGGAAGAAAATGGATGGATGGAGCTTTAAAGGTGCATTGTGTAACCGTTTGATGGGGGTCTGTCATCTGCTTGTTTCTATGGATATGTCAATGCTCTGCTCAGAATGTTCCACAGTATGACATTAAACAGCTCTACCTTACATTTATTCAATTACGAGTCGTGTTATAGCTCAAAAATACCTCGAAAAACAAACATTCTTGTCATGACTGGTGCTCCCCTCCCTCCTTTCCCCGTGTGTGTGTGTGTGTGTGTGTGCGTGTGTGCGTGTGCATGTGTGTGTGTGTGCGTGTGTGTGTGTGTGTGTGGGCGGAGTCTCCTGGGACCTCTACTTGTCCTCACCTGCAGCCAATCAAGAGCCTGACTACTACGACCTGCTCACCTGTGAGACTCTGCCACATTGTTTTCGTCCTATGCCCAGTGAACCTCTTGGCTCCGTGTTTCCATGTTTTACTACTTACCTTTCTTCGACATTTGGACTTACCTGTGCTCTTGCTCTCCAGTGTTCCTTGCCGTCTCCTGCCTGAAACCCAGCCCTGCTCCAGCCCTACTCTCCGTTTTTGTCAAATAAATTCACCTTTTCATTTTTTATCTGGTCTGCTGTCCATTTTTGGGTCCCTCCATTGCTCAGCCGCAACAATTCTAACTGTGAGCGGGGTCGCCTCTCCACAGATCTGACCTGTAACTTGGTCTGGTTTGGTCTCTATGAACATAGAAAGGTTTAATACCATACTGTGAAACATTCCAGACAAAGTAATAACATCTTCACAGAGAAAAAAAAACTTTTGAGAACATTCCTGGCAAAGTGATAACATCTCCATGGAGACAAGCAGCTAACATGCCCTCCACCAGAAAAGTTCCACAGTGCACCTTTAGCGCATAGAGCCTTATAATGCATGAAAACAGACGAGAGAATTCATCATTATTCATATTGCGCCTTATAGTCTGAAAAATACGGTACTTGGATAGTCAGAAATCTCATAATATTAGTCAGTCGTTGTTATAACCTTTGCACCGATGGACACACAAAACTCTTAAACACAAAGAGCGAGCGTGGATCCCTCGGTGCGTCCTGTCATTCTTTGGCTGCCCTTGCTGTTCCTGCCCTCCACACATCTCCAAAAAGTCTATTAGCGCTAATAAAAAACTCTTCCAATAATACCGTCTATTTTCGGACTCGCACCATAAACCTCCACAATGTCAGCGAGCCCCGCGCCGTACTCTGCCTCTGCTTTATGACGGGGAACTTTTGGTATCAAGTTTTGGCGTAACTTTAATCAGGAAAAACAAACTGAAGTGATAATAAAGTCAACTAGTCCTCCCCTCCTATTCTCTTTCTTTGTGCCATTTCTTGTTGTGTCTTTGTGCTCGACACTTCACCTGCTGGACTCTGATCTACTAGTATGTTCTCATTTGTAGTAATTTATATTTTTCACATCACAAACAGACCTGGAGTTGTGTTTTGTTTCGTTCAAACATGTTTAACACACAAATCCTGCACATTTAGGCTGAGTTCTTCTCTCAAAAAAAAAAAAAAAACACAAAAAAATCCCACTCTCTTCCATCATGTGGTAAAACAGAAAGTGCTCCACTTCATCTAGTATCTATCTATCTATCTATCTATCTATCTATCTATCTATCTATCTATCTATCTATCTATCTATCTATCTAATTGCAGATCGCTCTCAACTAAAAGCAGTGGTGGAATTTAACAATGTAAAAGGTGGCACGGTGACTGAGTGGCTAGCACTCATGCCTCACAGCAAGAAGGTTCTGGGTTCAATCCCTGGGTCGCCTGGGCCTTTCTGTGTGGAGTTTGCATGTTTCTCCCTGTGTCTGGATGGGTTTCCTCCGGGTGCTCTGTTTTCCCCCATCAACCCAAAACATGCTCCAGGTCCATGAACAGTTGATAGTGAAGGTCAGTTAAATACAATCAGTTCAATCATTGTGTGTCCTTAGGCAAGACACTTCACCCACTTTGCCTAGTATGAAAGTGGTGTGTGTGTGAGTGATGGTGGTGGTCAGAGGGCCCCAGGGCAGCTGTGGCTACAATAGTAGCTTAACATCACCAGGTATAGAGTGAATGAATAATGCTGAATAATGCTGTGTAAAGCGTCTTTGGGGACAGAAAATGTCTGTTAAAGCGCTATATAAATAAAGACTTACTTACTTATAAAGTACTGTATTTTTCATGGTTTGGGTGTTTCCTGTGACTTATACTCTGGTGTGACTTATATATTAAAATGTTCACACTGAAGTGGTGAGAGGTTCTAGTCTTGTGTGTGAGTATCTGCTGCTCCTGTTCCTCCTGTACCACTGTCACTTCACTCTACTGCACATGTCTCCTGCAGAAAGAGCCTCTGTTCTGTCTGTATCAGATCAGTCGATTGCACCATTACTTCTGCACCACTGAACAATTTAACATTTAAGTGACTTCAGTGACACTGAAACCATCCTGTCGGGATTCAGAATGACCCAAATAATTCTAACTGGAACTGATGCTGAGTCTGACGACAGCGACACAGAAAAGTTTGCGTCGCTCTGTTTACCTCTGGAGGTCGAGTTGTTCAGAAGTGACACCGAGGATGAAGAATTGAATGGATTTAGTGATTTGGAGTGAGATGGAGAGTTTGTTAAACTTGTTTTGTTCTGTTGTTTATGTTATAGTTTATCTGAAGAACTGTTCATATGTGACGTTAACAGTCTGTTGTTCTCTGTTCTGTTGTTATTACTAGAATTTGACTTTCAACAGGAAATGTCGGTTCCTGGTCTCTAATTTTATAAAATAAATGTCCCCCCAAAAAGTCAGACTTATATATGTTTTTTTTCTTCTTCATTACGCATTTTTTTGGCTGGTGCGACTTACAGTCCAAAAAATACAGTACAGACTTACTTACGAATACATTTTAGGTATCTGTACTTTACTTAAGTCAATTTAATTATTTATTTGTTTTTTTTCACTTCACTGCATTTGAGGGCAAGTATCTGTACTTTCTACTCCACTATATTTTTTAACAGGACTGAAAAGTAAAAGTATTTTTATTATTGTTTGAGACCTGCAGAAAAGGCTGAGGGTGTATTTTTAACACCTTCAGAGTTTGAGCAAACACAAATATACAAAACAGCTAAAATAATAATAATAATAATAATAATAATAATAATAATGATTATTATTAATACATTCATTCCGTAAAAAAAAAAAAAAAAAAAAAAACTTTATCAAAATCAGTTTTCAATCATTTGAAGTTTTATTGGATCACATAAACTTTCTTTTACTTTTACTTTTTACTCCATAAGTACACTTTTAAACAGGGACTTTAATACTTTTACTTAAGTTTTTTTTTTTTTTTTTCATGTGATACTTTTACTTTTACTTGAGTATTTTTTGCTCCAGTATCTGTACTTTTACCTAAGCAACAAAATTGAGTACTTCTTTCTCCACTGACTAAATGTAAAAGGTACTTGTTAACTACCACTTCATGACATCACAGGGTGGAATCACCTACAAAATCACCTGTACTTGAATAAATGTCAGGTACAGCTGTTTAATGTCATACTGGAACATGTGAGGCTCGTATTTTGGGAGACAAACTCAGCGTTTAGGCGACTTCCGTAAACATCACACGTAAAGGTTCACACTGGAGATCACATACAAGTCGCATTTAATTGGAAATGTGAACGATTGCTGCAAAAAAACAAAAAAAAAAACAAATTGAGCATTAAGCCCTGCAGTCTGAACGTGGCCCAAGTGGTCCTGGGTCACATTTGAAAAAATCAGATCTGTGTCGTTCACACTGTCATTAAAAGATCAGAAACAGGTCACATAGGTGCAAAAAAAAATCAGATTTGGGTCACTTCAGACTGCAGTGTGAGCGTATCGTACGGCTGTGGTTGAAATGGTTGTGGTTAAACGGTTGCAGACGGGAGGGCATCAGGGTTTTATCCCACTGTGGAGAGCTCTGTGCTGGACTGTTGACTGGTCAGCCTGCTCTGCCCACACACGCTGTCTGTGGATGATTACTTTCTGTCTAGACACAAAGTGGACCCCTCCTCCTCTTCCCCTGAGGGACAGACCCCCCCCCATACTCCCCGCACACACGCACACACACGCAACACACACACACACACACACACACACACACGCACAATCTGGACACATCAGCTGGCTCCTATCACCTGAGATGGTTCTATTCCAGACGATGAAAACCTGATTATGGGAATGTCATTAGATCCAAAAGCCTAAATAGGTCCATTCTACAGTGTACACGATTGTGCTGAGATCAATATTCTGTCCTTTTAAAGGTTGTATGGAGGAATTATTATTATTTTTTTTTGTTTAAAATTGTCAATGATAGCGTTATAGAATGCAGTAGCCTTGTAATTATGATGACCAAAAAAAAGAGAATAAAAATTCATCAACTCTGGACGTGGTGGGGCTAAACATTTGCCAATAGATAACGACACTGCCTCGTTATCTGTGAGCTGACAGGCTGTCAATCAATCTCCCTACGTTTCTAGCGTAACTGACTTGCCTGCGCGCCGCCGGTACGTGGTTTACGTACGACTGTCACGCAGTCCACAGACGCACAGACGCTGTTTACTCCACCAACGCAACAGTTCTTAGCGGCTTTTTTTGACCTATATCTTCCTCGCAGTTCGCACAAAGTTTGTTGCAATGGCGACAAGAATCCAGGAGCAGTTAGCCACAAAAGAAAGTCTGTTTTTGAGGTCGCTGAAAGAAGAAGACAAGGGGAAAAGCAGCGAAGCCAAACTAAGGTGATTCTTGAAGATTCATTCCAGCGATGGCGCGACTGAAGCAGACACAGGGTCTAAAGACTGACGCACTGGTCCACAAATTACTCCTGGACAGGAAACTTCTGCTTATTATGAAAACTTACTTTATTTCCAAGAGTTAGACAAATGTTTTTCAGGACACGAATGCGATATCCTATGTCTGAAAACTTAATTTTCAAGGCAAAGAAAGAGTCCGCTTGCTGCTGCGTGTTGTAGTAGTAGCTAGTTCATTCGCACGGAATCTCCGCGCCCTCTCTCTGCCTGTTCCGCTCTTCTCCCTGCTCCTCACGGAATCTCCACGCACCGCTCCCCTCTCCTCTCTCCTCTCCCCTCTCCTCTCTCCTCTCCTCTCTCCCTGCTCCGCTCTTCTCCCTGCTTCTCACTTCTCGTCCGCGCACGAAATCTCCGCGCACCCGCTCCCCCCGCTCCTCACTTCTCCGCCTTGCCTAACCAACACTGTAGTTAGTTGTTTACAAGTCATGTGCAGCGCACCGGTTTCTGGCGTAAGGATGAGGCGGAAGGAGGCGTTTCTACGTAGGAGCTGTAGGGGAGGGGGGGTGGTTTCACGCATGCGCAACATTTGAAAAAGGACAAACAGTCGCTGGATTTCTCGTTCCTTGGAAAATCCTCTATACAACCTTTAAGGTGCACTGTGTAACTTTTTTTTGGAGAGCGTCCGTAACCTGTTTTGTCTCCAGGGAGATGTTAATACTTTAGTTTAAATTGTCCACAGTATGGCATTCAACTCATCTGTTTTTGTGATTTATTTTCAGATATTTTTCAGCAGTAATGTTAATTCCTACTGTGAGTGTGAGTGCAAGTCTCCATGGAGATTCAGAAGTTTTATTTAAGGCCATACTGTGGAACATTCTAGGCACATCTACATGGTTACAAGCAAATGACGACCTTCCACCAGACAAGTTCCACAGTTTGGGTCAGTTTGGTCTGTCAGCATATAAACTTTCAAGAAAATTGTCCACTCCACACTCAAATATCTTCTAAAATTCAATTCAGTCATCTTGCATCTTGAAGTCCAGAGGGACATAAGGATCAGCTCTTACACTAACATAGACATACATCAACGGTTCCAAACATTTTTTGAATTAAATGTACAGAAGGATGGTCTATGTAAAAAAAAAAAAAAAAAAAAAATCAGATCTGGTTTACCCAAATATTAAAAAAAGATATTAAAAACCCCCTCTGTATATTTTTTGTATCTAATATGAACAAAAAAGATGCAATTAAACTTAAATAAAAAAAAAAAAATAAATAAAAAAAATCTCTTTTTTCATGTTTATTTTTAATGTGCCAAAGAAATTTAAATTTTACCCATTTATAGACTTGTTTTTTAGATGAAAACATGACATGATGAAAAACTTGTACTGTATTTTTCGGACTATAAGGCGCACTTAAAATCCTTTCATTTTCTCAAAAATCGACAGTGTGCCTTATAATCCGGTGTGCCTTATGCAGTATCATAACTCTGGTTGTGCTTACTGACCTCTAACTGATTTTATGTAGTACACGGCGCTCAAAAATCTGTCAAAATGTTTTAGTGCGACTTTGGTAAACCACAAAGTCCCACTGCTTGATGGATTGTCAGAGCATCACAACTACTGTACTCAGCAGCCTTGTGGAGTAAAGCCCAATTTACAGTCCTTGGTCCGACAGAAGCTGAACCACTTCAGCGCACAAGGAACGAGCTGGTTTTTCAGCACTTATACTTTATGCAAATGAGCCATGTGGTTTTGCTTCTGTAAAACGTAATCAAATGTGTCAAAGTTGCATTAAACACATTATGACTCCATGTATATTTGAGTCCTCCTTGTAGGGAAAAAAACAAACAAAAACTTAATTTATCCACCCACATTCACACTCATAATATAAGAGAATTCACCATTATTGATATTGTGCCTTATAATCCCATATGCTTTATAGTCCGAAAAATATGATAATACATTTTGTTCAGCAACTACAGCAGAGGTTTCAAATAGATACATGTAAGTGTATGATTTTTTTTTCTGTTCACCTGCAGTATCTTGCCTTGAAGATGCACTATGTCACCTGTTGGTCTCCATGGAGATGCTGTTGTTTTGTTCCACTGTACAACATTAATCAGATCGTGTTTATTCAGTCAGATCAGACCCGGTGGTGTGACTAGCTTTTTTTTTTTCATTATTCATTTGTTCAATGTCATATTGTGAAACATTTCATGATTGTTTTATGTAGTTTTGTTATAAGAGCATGTTAAATTCACAGTTCCATTTTAAAGCAATAGTATGTTTTGTTTTGTTTTTTTTCCCTCATTTTTGTTCACTGTTTATTGCAATGAAGAAATGCATGTGTCTTTATTGTGAGCGGGTTTGCATCACCAAACCTCACTCTGATTCAGTCTGGAAGAGGGTCTCCTCAATCATTTCCATCCTGCTCCTTTGGCTGTAATATTCTACTGGCACCACTTAGTGCCTCAATTTCATTTCTCTCCAGCGACAATGTCAGGAATTGGAATACACTAGACGGTTTGCAAGAATCCCGGAAATTGTAGACCGCACACCGGCCAATCAGCTGTGAGCTGTGAACCGATGATGTCAAACTCATCGTGTCTGTCTGTGTCCCTTTTGTGGAACAGCACAACAGTAAACAAAATGTCGAGATGGATGTAGACGAAGACAGACATTCTGTATTGGCAACTATTCCCGAGATTGAGATTTAAAGCCGGCACAAAGAGAATGTTTGGTGAATTTTATCGAGGGGAAAGACGTTATTGTCCTTCTTCCTACAGGATTTGGTGCATTACATATGTCACGACCAAATAACAGCAACTGGTTAAATTTAAAAAAGTACCCGCCTACCGTTTCCACAAAGTGAAACCAGCTGATGAATGAGGTTAGTAATATTCCACAGTATGGCATAAATGTATCTGTCACTATGGAGAATGTTCTGTAGTACCTTTAATAAACCAAACACAAACACACTTCTGTTGGGAGGGGCAAAATATCTGTCCCAGTTGTGTGCTCTTTTTGAACAGACACTTGAGTCAAAATGGAAATAAAAGAGAGTTATGGCTGAATTTCACTGTTCTGTAGTTTTATTTGTGACCGTTACTTCAACTTAAGATACATTTATGGGCCTTGCTATGAGTTTTAAAAGCTAAATATTGGTATCGGCCAATAACAGTTATCAGGAAACAGCACCAGGTCAAATATCGGATATCTGTATCGGCTCAAAAACAAATACACAAATTCTGTCAAACCCTTATAGTCCGATGCAGTCCTTGTGTTCCTGCAGACTACATTCCCAGAGCCAGAGTTTGATCAGGACGGTGGTGCTCAGGAGCTTCATTAGATCTTCATTATGAGGAGAGAGCTGAGAGCAGAAGAGACAGAGCAGACTGTGGACAAGAGACAGAGGAAAAGGGTTCGGGGGAAATGAGAGGCAGGTGTAAGGTCACTTCACCTGTCATCATTTCACACTAAAGGTCTGAGCTGACAGTCTCATTCTGCTCATTCTGACGAGAGCAGCGCTGCAGATGGAGATAAGTGAAGGTTCATTTGGACTTTGGAGAGGCACATGTACGAGGATATGGAGGATATAAGGGAGTCAGGAAGTCTTACTTTTATTAATTATGGATTTTATTGAGGCAAATCAAACTCATAATTTGAATATGTTTAAAGGTGCACTGTGTAACTTTTTGGTTGGAGGTCTGTCACCTGCTTGTTTCTCTGAATATGCCATTGTTCTGCCTGGAGTCTTCCACAGTATGACATTAAACTTTATATGTTTTATAGCTCAAAGCTATAAAAGCCCACCTACACAATGAATATTAGACATGATGCAATATTTTATTTTTTTTTTTTCATCTTATTAAAGGTGCTCCTGTCTCTATGGATTTTTTATTTTTTTTTTGCTTTTTGTTGAATGTTACTGCCAGGTCAGGTTACATGCCAAGTTACAGGTCATATCTATGAAGAGAACAGACTCACAGTAAGAATGCATGCACCTGTATTTAATAGTATTTCAAAAAGGGGGGTCTTTTCAAAAAAGGCATCTAAAGATGTCAGTACCTCACAGCCTTAACTAGGTTGCATGCTGTGTCTCACTTTCATGCATGCACTACTGACTGCATACAGCAGGGGCAATTTTTATTAATTTTTATTTTTTTTTACAAAATGTCTATTAAATAAACAAGAGAGCTAATTAAATTAAATAGTTATGAACAGGAAGTGAAAAACCTAATGAAAAAATGTGGCCCCTCAATCTATTTGTAGCTGCTCTTGTCATTTATTTATTTTATTTTATTTATTTATTTATTTTTTTTATTGTTGGAACTTATGAGCACCTGGAACTGTGTTATCGTTCCTGCACATGCATCAAATTCATGGCCAAAACTTCAGTTGTGGCTGGATGTGTACTCTGCTTGTGTATCTCTTTAGACATTTTCAGCCCCAGATGCCCTGCCACAGCGAGCAGACCAGAGACAGAGCAGCACTGCACAAATCATTCATGCCTCATCCACTCTCTAACTTCAGCCAGAAAATCAGCAGAAATGCTCCAAAATGCAGGAATTTTGATGCATTTCCCCCCAAAGTTCTGGACCTTCCTAATAATTCAATGGAACTACCAACAACAAATCCAGTGCCCTGGCCTCTGGGTTTTCTAACCGCTGTGACTCACATCACTGTCACACTATTGAGCCATGTAAATTTTGCCCTTGAAAAGAACATTAATAATAGACTAAAGACCTTCACCCAGAGGATCCTCACGTGACTCATCTCCATCCACAGGTCTCTAACAGTAAAAACAGCAGACATGATAAAAGATCACTAAAGTCTGCTGTTTCCTGATTTGTTTTCAACTTAATGTTACAAAAGTTGACATTGTTTCACATTCAAGACAAACCCAAACCCTTCTCACCTTAACCATTGCATTTTTGTGCCTAATCCAGTCCAGATACAGTCTATAGCTTTATGTAAGAATGTAACAGTGACCAAAATATTGTGATATTGTCAAAATTCTCACAATAATATCGTGGCCTGTCACAATACAGTATTTTAAAATTAGAAGCTTTCTTTTAATGCAGGAACAGCTAAAAACTAGAGGAAACTACATAAACCATGATCTTTTGTTCTGTCTCAATGCAGAAAACATGAAGAACTGTTATAAAGACTTTTCCTATCTTAATTCTTTGGACTATGACAGTAAAATAAAAGCTCCACAACCTCGCTCCTGATTGGCTCTTTGCTCGTTGCTATAATACCTGCATTAAGATTTCCAAATTTTGGGCTTGGCTCCAGACTTGCTTCAAGAACTGCTAGAATTGATGAGCTTCATTTGACTGACACTGCACTCCCTCAGTCCAAGGCACCACAATCCGCGGTTTAATGCAATACTGTGGGACATTTGAATCAAAGCAACAACATCTTGGTGACAGTACCTCAGTTGGCAGAACAGGTGTCCACTGATGTGAAGGTTGGTGGTTTGAATCCCGCACCTGATATAAACATCAGTGGTTGAGCGGCCATATCCCCTGACCCACAGGTTGGCGGTGTGATTACAAGTTCCACAGAGGAATCCTGTTGTTGTATCATTGAGCAAGACACTGTTTTTATTTATTTTTATTTTGAGTTTGTGCCAAGAAAGAAACAATAATCATTTAAAAAAAAATAATAATAATAAATTATATTAAGCTAACCCTAATCATGACATCAGAAATTCAAAAATGATGTGATTATGTGATTGCTTCTATTGCAAAATAAATTACATAACAAATTACTGTGCGCACTGCATATATATTTAACCCAATTCTCTCTCTCTCTCTTTTTTTTTTTTTTTTTTGTGCTGTACTGTTTTATTAGCCAGGCTGTTGCCACTCCGCTCAATTTCATTTCTCTCCAGCAACTAAGTCAAAAATCAGAATGCAAAAACCCCAGAAGTTCGAGTTCGGGCACCAGCCAATCAGTGAAAAGTCATACTTTCTGTGTTGGCAATGATTCCCGAGATCGAGGATTTAAAGTTAAATTTAAACAAAGTACTCAACTACCGTAGAGCGAACAAATTCAATGCTGCAAGATCAGACAGTTTCTACAAAGTGAAACCGGCTTATGAATCAGGCTAGTGTTTTATGGTCATACAAACTAATAATAATGATGACGAACTTAACCACTTAAACCCCCTCGCCCCTGGTGTGTCGCCCTGTGTGTGTGTGTGTGTGTGTGTGTGTGTGTGTGTGTGTGTGTGTGTGTGTGTGTGTGTGTGTGTGTGTGTGTGTGTGTGTGTGTGTGTGTG
The DNA here is from genome assembly GCF_026225935.1 of Boleophthalmus pectinirostris. NCBI lineage: Eukaryota > Metazoa > Chordata > Actinopteri > Gobiiformes > Gobiidae > Boleophthalmus > Boleophthalmus pectinirostris. The sequence goes on from NW_026571047.1 coordinate 3,935,607, forward strand.
TGTGTGTGTGTGTGTGTGTGTGTATGGGTGAGTGGTTCCTTGTTGTAAAGTGCACTGAAGGTGAAAAAGTGCCATATAAAAATGTGACCATCTCCAAGGAGACAAAACAAATCCTGAAAAGTTACTTAGTGCACTTTAATCACGTCAGATATTCACCTTGTTTATTTATGGTTCATTGTTCTATCATCATCATCATCATCATGATCTTTGTTTTGGACTCATGGTCCATTTTTACAACAGACAAGGACAGTGGCATTACAAAACAATAAACATTTATGTTTTTAAAAGACAACCACACCAGTGTCACCACATATTGGACTGATCTTATTGCACTGAATCTGATATTTGTGAGTGACATTATTATTTCATTGTTTGATTTGTTCAGTCTGAAGATAAAGCTGTGCATTAGAATTCTTAGTCAGTGTTGGGAAGGTGACTTTTAAAATGTATTCCCCTACAGATTACAGATTACATACTCCAAAAGGTTATTTGTAATGAAATCCTTTAAATTATTTAAGGTGAGTAACGTAATCTGAATACTTTGGATTACTTGATTTGCTGTAGAGAAGCAAACACTAGGAAATCTTCACATAAGATGTTTTGTCTGCTAAAAGAAAATAAAAAGCCCAAACTTTACTGAACCAAATTAAAAATAATATTGATAGAAGAGAAGGAGACACGGTCCATGCAGCATGGTTTAGTCCTGTTAAATCCTGTTTGAGACATGGTTTAGACCTGGCTTTAGTCCTGGTTTAGTCCTGGCTTTAGTCCTGGTTTAGTCCTGGTTTAGTCCTGGTTTAGTCCTGGTTTAGACCTGGTTTTAGACCTGGTTTAGTGTCCGGCAATGAGTGGAATTACTGAAAAAAAAAGGGATATAGCCCAAATGTGAAAACAGGAAAATACCGCCGTGTAATCCATTTATTTCAACCAAGTAATTGTAATCTAATTACCACTCATTCAAACAGTAACTGTAACCGAATACAGTTACTCATAATTTGTACTCTGATTACGTAACTCTGGTACATGTAATCTGTTACTCCCCATCACTGTTCTTAGTGCAGCTTGCAAAGTGTTCACTCGTGCCGCAACAAACCTCTCAGTCACACTTGTCCATTGTGGCCTCCTCAAAAGCACCTGTAAAGTGTCATTGTAGGCACCCGCAGTCTTTGCAATCTGACTTCTTTTATAATTAGTCCAGAGGTGGGCTGTGTACAACGATGTACAATATGATTTAAACAATAACAACTTTATATAATTTGTACAAGAACCAAACTTACACATAAGAGTATTTGCCTGTGGAAAGACCGTCCTACACTGTCTGTACATATCGTCATCATGTGTCATGTCTGCAGTGATGATCTGCCCAAGATATTTAATTTTTCTTGTAACAGACAACACAACATTTGACAGGCAAAAGTCAGGAAATCTCATATATGTTTAGAGATGTTTTTGTGTTGTTTTCTTCCCCAGAAGGAAAATCACCGTTGCCCCTGTAGACTTACAATGAGCCCAGATTGTGTTCATGGTTATCTTGATGCACAAAAGCTCACAATAAAACAGTTTGGAGCTTGGAGAGTTTCCTGTCTGTATGGTGACCTTGTTATTCCCACAGTCTTGTTTATACAGCCGCTGTTGTCCCAGGCCCTGTGTCCTCCATGAGACCTCCGTCAGGGTGCTGTCTCACTCTGTCCCTCACGCTCTGTCCCTTCCACAGCTCTGTGAAGTCATCGTGTTTATCTGCAGGTGGGACTCGTCTCTGTCCTGTCCTTGTCTGACAAATGGCATTCAGCATAAGCAGCTGTTGTGAGTTTGGGTGTCTGCTGGGCTGTCGATTTTTTTATTTATTTATTTTTTTTTTTCATTCATAACAGTAAAATGAATTTGTGTCTGAAGCATCTCCAGATGACTTGTACAGTCCAAATCATTTCCATGCATGTCTGAGGCCAATATCATAGAACCACAGTTACGTTTAAGACTCAGGTTTAGTTTACCTGTAGGGACATTTGTCTTCAGCATTTGACCCACCCTTTAATGTGAGGGGCAACCTGTCAGGAGCACTGGGACCCATCTCCAGATCTCCAGGGAGAACATGCAAATGCCACACAGACACATGGAGAACATGCAGACTCCACAGACAGACAGACACAGAGAGTACTCCACAAAGGCACAGGGAGAACATGCAAACTCACCACAGACACAAGGAGTGTCTGTGTCCAACCAGACGCAGGAAGAACATGCAAACTCCATGCAGACACAGGAAGAACATGCAAACTCCAACCAGACATGGGAAGAACATGCAAACTCCATACAGACACAGGAAGAACATGCAAACTCCACATATAACGCAGTGGGAACATTTAAACTACACACAGACTCAAAGAGAACATGCAAACTCCACACAGACTGAAGAAGTAGATACAAGCTCCACCTGCAAATCTCACAAAGAGACAAGGAAAACATGCAAACTCCAATCAGACATGGGAGGACCATGCAAACACCACACAGACACAGGGAGAACATGCAAACACCACACAAACAGAGAAAGAACTCCACAGAGACACAGGGAGAACATCCAAACTCCACACAGACACAGAGAGAACAGACAAACTCCACACAGACACAGAGAGAACAGACAAACTCCACACAGACACAGAGAGAACAGACAAACTCCACACAGACACAGAGAGAACAGACAAACTCCACACAGACACAGAGAGAACAGGCAAGCTCCACACAGAACACAGGAGGAAACAACAGGGAGAACACGCAAATTCCACCTGCAAACGGCACCTGCAAAATCCACACATACATAAGGAGAATATGCAAAAATGCCAACCAGACACAGAGAGAACATGCAAAGTCCATCTGCAAATTCCACGCAGACACATGAGAACATGCAAACTACACCCAGACACAGGAAAAAACATGCAAACTCCACCCAGGCATAGGGAGAATATGCAAACTCCACTCAAAGAAGCACACACACACTAGTTTACAGATACACAGATAGAGAGGACAAATACCTTGAGTATCTTGCTCAAGGACACAACAACAGAGGTATTCACCTGTCAGAGTAGGAATCAAACTACTAACCTGTGAGTCTTGATGGGAGCAGGATTTGAACACTCCACCACCAGAGCCAGAGATGAGACACTATACCTTCATCAGATCTGTCTCCTCTTCTAGTCAATCTGCACCTGTCACCTCACCTGTCACCTGTCCTCATCCCCTCTGCACCTGTCACCTCACCTGTCACCTGTCCTCATCCCCTCTGCACCTGTCACCTCACCTGTCACCTGTCCAATGCCCTCTGCTCCTGAACCTCTTCATCAGCAGTCTCGGCGTATTATCTGGTCTGACCTCAGCAGTTCGCCTCTCAGTGTTTCAAACTGTGTCATTTGTCTTTTCCAGGACAGCAGAGGCACTCTCAATGGGATGGACGCCGGTTCAAACCCCACACTGTTATTGTGCCCCTGAGCAAGACAACTAAATATGCTATCTGGCGTGAAAAAAACAAAAAGCCAAATCACTCAATCCAGACATGTGTTCAAAATGGTAAATATTTGCAAATAGAGCAAATAAGATTCATGGAAGGCTGTAGGTTTATTTCCAAAAGTCAAACACAGAGGAACTTTTGGACCTAATCTCCGCTCAGCCTTTAGATCCCGGGCGTTTCATTTGTGCCGCTCACAGGACTGAGCCTTTGAGCTGCAGCTTACCAAACGCCCGGGAATTAGAGCACGCATCAGGGACTTATGTCTGTGACCACATTGTTCTGCGGGATTTAAATATGGCCTTTTTACACTCATCATCTCTTCACATTTCGATCAAAAATATATCAAACTGCGCCTGTCGTCTCACCTGTTTACATGCCCTCTGCACCTGTTGCTTAAGCTGTTGAATTCCCTCTGCGCCTGTCACCTCACACGTTGACATGCCCCCTGCACCTTTCACCCACCTGTCGACACACCATCTGCACCTTTCACCCACCTGTCGACACACCATCTGCACCTTTCACCCACCTGTCGACATGCCCTCTGCACCTTTCACCCACCTGTCGACACACCATCTGCACCTTTCACCCACCTGTCGACACGCCCTCTGCACCTTTCACCCACCTGTCGACATGCCCTCTGCACCTTTCACCCACCTGTCGACACACCATCTGCACCTTTCACCCACCTGTCGACACACCATCTGCACCTTTCACCCACCTGTCACATGCCCTCTGCACCTTTCACCCACCCAACGACACACCATCTGCACCTTTCACCTACCTGTCGACACAACATCTGCATCTTTCACCCACCTGTCGACACACCATCTGCACCTTTCACCCACCTGTTCACACGCCCTCTGCACCTTTCACCCACCCAACGACACACCATCTGCACCTTTCACCTACCTGTCGACACAACATCTGCACCTTTCACCCACCTGTCGAAATGCTCTCTGCACCTTTCACCCACCTGTTGACACAACATCTGCACTTTTCAACCACCTGTTGACACACCCTCTGTACCTTTCACCCAATTGTCGATACACCCTTTGCACCTTTCACCCACCTGTTGTCATGCACTCTGCACCTTTCACCTGCCTGTTCACATGCCCTCTGCACCTTTCACTCACCTAACGACACACCCTCTGCACCTTTCACCCACCTGCCGACATGCCCCCTGTCGACACACCTTCTGCACCTTTCACCCACCCATCGACATGCCCTTTTCACCTTTCACCCACTTGTGGACGCACCTCCTACCTTTCACCCACCTGTCTCAAATCTTCTGCACCGTTCACCTTGCTATCGACATGCCACCTGTCGTCATGCCCTCTGCTCCTGTCACCCCAAATGTCGACATGCCCTCTGAATCTATAACATCACCTGTTGACATGTCCCCTGCGCCCATCATCTCTCCTGTCAACATGTCTCCTGCACCTGTCACCTCACATGTCGACATGCCATCTGAACCTGTCACTCACCTGTTAACAGGCCCTCCGCACCTGTCATCTCACCCGTCGAAAGGCCCTCTGCACCTGTCATCTTATCTGTGTTCCCCTGACATGCCCTCTCACCTGTCACGTGTCATAAAAACAGCACATTTTTCAATCAGTATTGGAGATAAAGGTACACTATGGAACTTTCCTGGTTTCCTGCTTGTCTCCAAAGAGATGCTTTTGAATGTTCCGCAGTATGGCATTAAACTCCATTTCTGTGGAGACTAGCTGGTGATGAGACCAAACTTTTACCAACTAAAATATCTTTGAACTAATTATCTACGTTTAATGCTGTACTGTGGGACTTTCCAAAGCAAAAACATCACTGTTGAGGCAAGCCAGCGTCAGGAACCATAAAGCTATTTCATGAACTACAGAACCTTTAACCATTACAGAATTGTGCCTAATCTTAACCAAACAAAAGGCCTACGGCAACAAACACGGACAAACTACATCAAATGCCTTTAGTATTTGTGTAATTATAGGCGACATGTTCACAGTAAATTCGTGTTATATTTGTCACATGTTTTAAACCGCTCATTTCCCCATGTGGCAGAGAACACCAGAGACTAGTTCATTTAGAATGTTCTGGGGATTAAATGCACAATCTTTGAAGTGCTAATAAATGCAAATGAAATGAGCTTTATCACTTGTAATAACGTTTAACAGGAAACAAAGGCAACAACTAAGAAAAAAAGCATCATTAAAGTGCTTAAAAGAGTAAACTAATGAAACATAAGAATAAGTGCACCCTGGTGGAGGTCTGCGGAGTGGGTTCCTCTGGGTGGAGTTCTGCAGCCACACTGTTTTGAAGTGACATGGTGTGTATGAAAAGTACAGACTCTCAGGTTGGCTTCATTTCACTGATTTACTGATATTCCACCAGCCAGGCTCTCCAAATGGTGATCTGATCTGATTTCAAAATGTAACACATATTTCTTTTGTTTGCTGGTTTGGTCCTTGTTTAATCCTGCTTTAGGCCTGGTTTAATTCTGAGTTAGTTCTGGTTTAGTCCTTTTTTGGTTTAGTGCTGGTTGGTACTAGTCCGGCCCCAGTGTGATGTTGGTTCAGTCCTGGATTGGCAGTTTGTCAGAGTACTGCTGGTAATGACGTCATATTAAAATAAATATAGAGTACAGCTGTTATATCATTACTGAAACTGACAGTGTAGGGAATATTTTGTGCACTGTATTTTTTGGTACTTTAAGGCACACTTAAAATCCTTTAATTTTCTCAAAAATCGACAGTGCGCCTTATAATCTGCTGCACTTTATTTATTCATTCTGGTCGTACTTACTGACCCTTACTGATTTTATGTGGTACATGGCGGTCAAAAATCTGTCAAAATGTTTTAGTACAACTTTGGTAAACCACAAAGCCGTACAGCTTAATGGACTGTCAGAGCATTACGGCCTCGCAGAGTAAGTCCGACAGAAGCTGACCTCATCAGCGCACAAGGAGCAAGTTGTTTTTTTCAGTGCTTATAGTTTAGTCATGTGGTTTTAAGTTTCATTTCTGTAAAACGTAAACAAATGTGCGCAATGCTGCATTAAACACATTATTACTCAATGTATATTTGAGTCCTCCTCGTAGGAAATGAAAAAAATATAAATAAATAATATTTAAAAAGGCTGCTGAGGTGCCGGCTCTCACCCAGGGCTGTCCTCTCTCTAGAACAAGAACATCACAAACACAAAGGTCACACAAACATTTTTTATAACACAACAACCACACTACTGTCTTAAACACAGACAAAAAACAAATGATCCAACCACATTCACATTCATAATCCACATCCACCAAGACAGGGAGGCAACACTGATCTGCCGATGGATCGTGGACGCCTGGACTAAGGATCAGTCTCAAATGTCATCCGTTTGTTTCGCTTAATGCACCTTATAATCCAGTGCAACTTATGTATGAAAACAGATGAGAGAATTCAACATTATTGATATTAAGCCTTATATTCTGGTGCACCTTATGGTCCAAAAAATACGGTATATGTCAAGTTTTAGGTCAGAACATATTTTGCGATCTTGGGGCTGTAACTCCCCTTGAAACATGCTTTTGGTCACTCTTGGATGAGTTGTTCACATTTAAGTGTCTAACCTAACGATGGGGCATAACAATTCAATGGGGTATTAACTGCGAACACATAACATATTTCAATCATATCTCAGTCAGTCTATTAAAGTGATCCCTTTCCGTCCCCTCGCCCTCTGACGTCACGCCCTTACTTCCGGTTTCCCTTTGTTGACACCGCTCGTTCATCACTCTCAGGTAGTGTTCCAGGTTCAATGTTCAATGTTAAATTCAAGATTCAGTAAGGTCTGCAGCGTTGATTACTTGTTTTTATTTAAGAACTTACTGCCCTGAGCCGAGTTTTTGTGCAGTCGTCTTGCTAACTAGCGGGCGGGCTGGCTGTTTGGCGTCTGTCCTTCGCCGCACTCAACCAGCGACTAATACAGTTGTGTGTGTGTGTGTGTGTGTGGCATAAAATTGGACCTCCGAACAATTGCTGAGTTGTACAATTAGGGGTAATGTGCATTTTACTTTATAGATCTTAAACCATGGAGTTGAGTGCACTGTCGCCTCGTCTTGTCTTTCCAGTGTACCAGTGTTTTCCAGAGATTTGAACTCAGACTGGATGTACGAACAAACCAAGAGTTATTCAGTGAAATGTGAACCGAACTGTCCTACTAACTCATGGAAACTTTACTGTCACACTCAACTAATTTATGGAAAATGTATAAATAATCTGCACACTTTTGCTAAATGTGAACCATGGCTCTGTTCATCAACAACGAACCTATGTGACTTTTATATTAGCCGGTCCTGGGCCAACTTCCAGGTGATGTTTTTGATTCATTTTCTTTATTAGGTGTTATGTAAATGCAAATGTTAATGTTAATTATTGGTTCAGACATCAAGGTAGAAGCCCTCGGACTTCCACACCGCTAATGAGTTTGGCTGAATTGAATCTGAACAAGCAAACCACACTGGAGTCCACTTGGAACCAGACCACCTCCAGCTTTTGTAGTCCACACCACATAAAACTGGTCCTCTTTCACACCAGCCTGAACTTGCAGGTGTTCTGAAAGCTGAAAAAAGCTCCCTACAGCGATGCAAGAAGGAACTATGGTTGAGGTTAGGATCACTCACCGGGACAACGAAGTCCGCAAAAAGCATGTAAACCCACCGTCTGTATGTGTGTGTGTGTGTGTGTGTGGATGTGTGTGTGTGGTGTGTGTGTGTGTGTGTGTGTGTGTGTGGTGGTGCACAGGGGGCTCCCGTCTGTAGGTCACTCCTTTCCCTCTGGACTCAGTGTATTGATTATAACTCGTGACCTTTGCATGTGCCATTTCTTCCATCGCCCTGTAACTGGCGTTCTCCTCTACGTGTGTGTGTCTATATATGTGTGTGTGTGCATGTGTGTGTGTGTGTGTGTGTGTGTGTGTGTGTGTGTGTGTGTGCATGTGTGTGTGCTGATCCACCCTGTACAAAGCACTGCTGTCAGGGGAGACGCTCCTGCTCTCAGAGTGTGTGACCATCCCCGGGGGTTTCTCATTGATTATATTACACATGATACATAAGATGCAGCTGAAGGTAAAGGACTGTACACAGACTGTGCTCTATTGTTTTAAAAAGGTACAGTCACAACTAGGCCTGAGTTACCGGTGCCTTAAAGACAGGTTGTTACAGGCCTTGGCCCTTTTGGTATTTGATAATCCTGTGCTCCTTTGCTTCTTATGCGTTTTGTGTGTATGCAAATCTGGTCTGTGAGTCCCAGACTTGGATTTGCGGGAGCTGAGACTGCTGGATGGAGTCTGGGCGTGTGATCGCAGGCACCTTCCCGCCCCTACCAATCCACGGAGGCCACCTGTGGGGGCGTGCACTACAAAAGGGACCTTCTTCCACCTCCTCAAGGTGGCTGGCCATTTGTTACAACCCGCCGTTTCTGTTCGGTTGTTTCATTCTGTTGTGTCTCATTTTGACACTTTGAGACACTTTGGTTATTCGTAGTACAACTTAGGTTCATTTTTTGTTGTTGTTGTTGTATTTAGTTAGGGCTCTATTGTTTGGTAATTCCTTTTTGTTTAAACCCCTTTATTTCACCATCATATTTGTTTGTTGTTGTTTTTTTTTCTTTCCTACACTGTAAATTAACAAATTCACAATTTTTATTGTTTCTTCCCTTCTTCCCTAGCAAAGGGAACGTAATACATTGTTTCGTCATAAAAATGTGAGAATTCTGTTCATAGACTTCAGTTCAGCATTCAGCACCATATCACCACAACAGCTCACCTGCAAACTCGACAAGCTGGTCTCCTCGTCCCTCTGCCTGCACCTTGCTGCTAGACTTCCTCAGCCAGAGACCACAAGTGGTATGTGTTGGCAACAGTATCTCAAGCACCATCACTCTGGGCACTGAGGCGCCCCAAGGCTGCGTGCTCAGTCCTCTGCTTCAGCACCACACCTGACAACCTACAGCACCGACAACCTACAGCACCGACAACTTACAGCACCGACAACCTACAGCACCGACAACCTACAGCACCGACAACCTACAGCACCGACAACACCGACAACTACAGCACCGCACAGCACGACAACCTACAGCACCGACAACTTACAGCACCGACAACCTACACACGACACCTACAGCACCGACAACCTACAGCACCGACAACACTACAGCACACGACAACCTTACAGCACCGACCACTTCCGACAACTACAGCAGCACCGAGCACCGACAACTTACAGCACCGACAACTTACAGCACCGACAACTTACAGCACCGACCACCTACAGCACCGACAACCTACAGCACTGACCACCGTGTGAAGTTCGCAGACGACACATCTCTGGTGAGTCTCATCACCGAGGGTGACGAGACTCACTGCAGGAAAGAGGTAGACATTCTGACCACGTGGTGCAGAGACAACAACCTCCAGCTGAACAAGACTTAGCAAGACTTAACAGATTTTTTTCAACTTCCAGAGAGGCCAACTCCCAACACCCACCACTGACCATCGACGGTGCTGCTGTGGCGAGAGTGAGCAGCACGAAATTCCTGGGGGTGCATATTAGAGCATGGAAAACCGACCAAAGTCCGACAGGTTCAGATAAATATTTAGAACTTATGTTCGGGCTTGGGTCGGACTCGGACACATCAGCACGTCAGCTGTTTTCTGTCTACAGTAAAACCACTCAATTTGAGACTCTTAAGTGTTCAAAAGATCAGAGCTCTGCACTTCTAGTTTAGATACAAGTCAAAACTTCAGATATGTGATTTTTAAAGGATAAAAGATTGGAGATCCACAGGAAGTAGAGTTACGATCACTAATCTGCAGCTTCACCTCGATCCATGCGCTGTGTGGATGTAAACAGACACACGTGAACTACTCGCTTTTTTACTTTTCAAACCAGATTCACAGCACTGTTTTGTGGATTGGGGTAATTATTTGCGAAGGACAGTTTCTATGGGTAATGTGGATGAGATGCTGCATTTTACATGTACCACTTTACGAGAGGTGAGGAATAAATACATATTTTGCTGTATCCTGAATTTGTGTTTTCTGTCTCTGGGTCAGTTAGGCCACACAGACACTGTCATTATTAGGCCTATGAAAACTGCCTGATTTTAATTATGTCGGGTTTGGTTGGGTTTGGACACAAATATCTTAATGCCTATCAGGCTCGAGTCAGATTCGATCACTGCTTTGTCAGACGCCGACCGGCTCGGACAGAAAAAATCAGCCCGATCCACCCTGTAGTGCACATCAGTGAGGACCTCTCCTGGACCAACACTGCATCACTGGTGAAGAAAGTCCAGCAGCGCTTCTACTTCCTCCACCATCAGGACATAACCTTATAAAACGTTAAATCGAAAACGCTGTGAATCTGCAAGTGCACTGTTAGCATGCTCATTGTTAACTACCAAAACTCTGCTCTGGTGTCTGAAAGTTGTGAAACGTGCTCATGAACTCATCTTGAATCATGAATAATTAGGATGGTCAGAATGTGCTAAGAAAGTGAAGAACAACTTTTGATCAATAAAACATAAAATACAAGAACGACAGGTTTATTTTTATACTGTGAAATATCCCAGTGCATCTTGAAACTTCTTCTAACCTGTAACCTTTTCATCACAGTAACGAGCGCCCGAATGCGATGCTCCGTCAGGCCTGAGTGAGCAGAGGGGCAGAGGAGCTTTTATCTGAGAAGGCTTCCATCTTCACGTCGTGGGGTTATGGGGCTCCGGTGATGAACGGCCTGGTCTCCTCAAGACGTTCATCCGTGTGAGATATGATCCAATACGGAGCTCCACAGGTCAATAACAGATGCGCGAGGTGGTTATCTGCGGAGCACTGGATCATCTCACAGCCGTGGATCATCTGAGTGGATCATCTCGCAGCGAACGAGGGCCGGAGATTTAAAGGTCCTATTTTACACAGAATGGACTATTGAGAGCTTTAAGTCACGTGGGAATGTTGTTGCCTCCTCAAACTCCAGACCTGGAGCGGGGTTTTGTTTCAGAAGAACTCAGCCTAAATCCGCAGAGTTTTTGTGGAGAAACAAATCACAGTGAAAATCAAAGTCCCCCGTAGTGTGTGGAGGTATTTAGCAGATATCAACAAGTCTTCCCTCCCTTTTTGCTTCATGCTAAGTCACTCCCCCTTCAGAGCGCTATGACATGATCTGTGGAGACATCAGCTCGATTTCAGCCCTTCCTCTCTCCTCCCTCTCTTTACTCTCACTCCTCTCTCTCCCTCTTTCTCTCTCTTTCACTGTCTCCTTTCTGTACCTCTTTCTCTCTCTCTTTCCTTTCTCTTTCACTCTTTCACTTTCTCCTTTCTTTCCCCTTTTTCTCTCTTTTTCACTTTCTCTTTCTTTCCCCTTTTTCTCTCTCTTTTACTGTCTCGTTTCTCTCCCTCTTTCTTTCCTTTCTCTCCCTCTTTCTCTTTCACTGTCTCATTTCTCTCCCTCCCTCTTTCTCTCTCTCCTTTCTCTCCCTCTTTCTCTTTCACTCTCTCCTTTCTGTCCTTTCTCACTCTCTCCCTTCTCTCCCGCTTTCTCTTTTTCTCCTTTCTCTCCCTCTTTCTCACTGTCTCATCTCTCTCCTCATTTCTCTTTCTCACTCTCCCTCTTTCTCTCTCTCCTTTCTCTCCCTCTTTTTGTCTCTTTCTCTCTCTCCTTTCTCTCCCAATTTCTCTCTCACCCTCTCCTTTCTCTGTCTCTTTCACTCTCTCCTTTCTCCCTCTTTCTCCCTCTCTCCCGCTTTCTCTTTCTCTCCTTTCTCTCCCTCTTTCTCACAGTCTCCTCTCGCTCCCCATTTCTTTTTCTCACTCTCTCCTTTCTCACCCTCTCCTTTCTCTCCCTCTTTTTCACTCTCTTCTCTTTCTCACTCTTTCCTTTCTCTTCCTCTTTCACTCACTCTCTTTCTCTTCCTTTTTCTTTCTCTCCTCACTCTCAGTTTTTTTCTTTCTCACTCTCTCCTCTCTCGCGCTCTTACTCACTCTCTCATCTCTCTCTCCTTTTTTCCCTCTCCCACTCTCACCTTTCTCTCTCTCCTCTTTTCTGTCTTCAGCTCCTCTCTCCATCTCTTTCCCCTCTCTCCTTTCTCTCCTCCCTCCACCTCTCTGTTTTGTTTTGCTCGCCATCTCTCTCTCTCTCCATCTCTCTCCTCTCTCCATCTCTCTTTCTCTCCTCTCTCTGTCTCTCTCTTTTATGTGTTGAGTAATTGGAATGTGTCCTGCCACCTGAGACTCCACTCCTCCACTCTGATAGAAGAGAGAGAGGGAACACAGAGAGAGATGACAGGGAGAGAGGGAGAGGAGAGGAGGAAGAAGGAAAGAAGAGATGAAGAGGAGAGTACAGATGGGGAAATGAGGAGAGAGAGAAAACTACTATAGAGGCTTTGCAGAGTCATGTGACCCCTATAGTAACTGTACCTACGCCGCCATGACAGCAGTCACACTATGTCATTGACTTGAGCAGCATCGGAGAAACATGGGCAGGTGTTGTTGTGTATTTGGTTGTTCTAGACCAGGCATGTCCAAACTACGGCCCGGGGGCCAAATGCGGCCCTCAGACAATTTTTTCTAGGCCCTCAGGCTTCCAGGTGAATTGGACCAAATTAACTTGCATCAATTAAAATTTTACTTTTTACTGCAAGTTTTTTGAAAATCTACTTTGATAAAGCCAATTTTTCATATTTAGTTTGTGGTTTTAAGGATCTTAGCATGAATAAAGTCTGATGACTCATTCTAATGTGTTAAACTTGCACATATTTCAATTATTCACTGTATTGAGCTCCAGTCTACGGCCCTCGATCGGTCCTCTGCTTCATCTGTGTTTAGACATGTGGCCCTTGATGAAAAAAGTTTGGACACCCCTGGTCTAGACGCTCTGAAAGAGATAAAACAAATCTTTTCTTCACTGTTCCTCTGGAAATTACTCATCAGGATCAAACAAGGGAATTATGGCTACAAAAAATAAACCGTGAAGAGATTTTCAATGTTACCATCAAGACACCTGAAGTTTCATCAAGGTATTTGCTATTTAAATTGTTTCATAGTTTATTTAATGAAAGAAGCACATTTACTGAACTAAATGTCATTAATTTATCCAGGAAAGCCCGCACTAGTTTACGATTCAACGAACCCACACTGGGCTCCTGTGATCAACATGACGCACGAGTCAAAGAGTCTGTGAGCCGAACCTCGAAAGAATCGGCCATGAAAAGATCCTTACAAACGATAGAGAGATCCACTCACAAAAAGCGATTCATTCTAGAAGACAAAGTTGTGGATAAGCAAGACAATAAAGAAAACATGGTCCTACGACGAGTGACATGTTTATATGTGCGCTGGAAGATCCAGTTTCTACTGCCACTCACACTGCAAATGTTTTCTTTTTACATTTTAGTTCAGTAAATGTGCTTCTCTCATTAAATAAACTTTTTAAATAGCAAATACCTTGATGAAAGTGACGTGAGTGTGTCTTGATGGTACCACAGGAAATCTCTTTGCGGTTTATGTTCTCTAACCATAATTCCGTTTTTTTCTGATAATTCCCTTGTTTGATCCTGATGAGTCATTTCCAGAGGAACAGTGAAGAAACGAATCGTTTTCAGAGCGTCTAGATCAGGGCTGCTCAGACTTTTTCAGTATGTGAGCTACTTTTAAAATGATCGTGTCTGAAAGATCTACCACCTAATCCAAAAATGTTATACACATATTTATTTGTAAATGTATTATGAATTCTTACATGTACAACACATTTTGAGGTATCTTGCATAACGTCATGAGATAATACTGCACAACACAATTCAACTTTTTACATGCTCGTATTGACTTGAATCAGAGGTGCCCACACTTTTTCAGCATGCGAGCTACTTATAAAATCTCCAAGTCAAAAATGATCAACTGACTACAAAGTCAAGTAAACTGTACTGGACTTAAGAGAACTTCCAATAGCACTTTACAGAAAACTGAAAAAAGTGAAGACAGTGATTATTATTTTTAAACCTGTTTTTTCAAGTTCTTAACTGGAGTTACATGGTTCGTACGAGTTTTACAGCAGGATTTAGCCTCTGCACATTTACCAAACCAAACCCAGATGTATTTGTGCACGTTTATTAGGCAAACTTTAGCCACATGTCGCAGTAGGTCTGCTCTGTGCTGTTGGCTCCTCTGTGCCAACACTCTAACATACATTTAGATCAGTTTTTGCTTCGCGTTTTGTCTTGTCCTTCTAATCTGCGCATTGTGGAAGGAGCCTGGAAAGAGCGACAGCGTGAGAAGGCGAGGAGCAGTGCGCTGACGTGAGCAGATGGACAGGTAGGATGTTTTTAAAAAAGTTTAACCTGCCCCGTGATACACGCTGGTACACGAGGACTCACACTGTTGTGGACAAGCCGCTCGCAGGCTATGGTGACACGCGCCGCATGCTCCCGCACCCCGGTACAAGTTTATTGCCAACAGCAACGACCGTAATATGATCGCACTTGTTGAGTGTCAGACCTCGAGTGAGAGACAAGACCGAGTCCAAACGTGATCTGAAAGTGTAGGTGCTGTGGCTTGACTGGTCAAAGCACCTGTCTTGTAAACAGGAGATCCTGGGTTCAAATCCCAGCAGTGCCTTTCGACCTTCTGTTATCATCTGTGAACATTCTAAAATTGAGATTGTACTGAGTGCCTTCCCACATTTGGGTCTCTTACGTAAACATTTCAAAACCAAGAATACACTGACAAAGCAGCTTGAGCACTCAACTCACGGTCCGCAGTCAAGTGCCTTATAGGTTAGACCACACAGTCATGGATGTCTCTTACTTCCTGACTTGTGAAGGAACAGGATCGTCTTTGTCATTCACAAAACGCAAATGCCGAAATTATACCGTTCTTTCATGATTAGTTCAGATAATGTAGCCTGTCTAGTAAACAGGAGATCATGGGTTCAAATCCCAGCAGTGCCTTTCCACATTCTGTTGTTGTCTGTGAACGTTCTTAAATTGAGGTTGCATTAAGCACCATCAAGGGATTCAAACGCTTAGTCTTCTGATCCCAAGTCTGACAGCATATCGATGCCTAATCTTGAAATGATTCAAATCCTCACTCTTGTGAACTCAAGTTCATAAAAGCTGGTCAATGCGCTTTTTGACTTAACAGGACATCCTGGGTTCAAGTCAGTGCCTTTCCGCAAGTGGGTCTCTTACGTAAACATTTCAAAACCAAGAATACACTGAGAAAAACAGCTTGAGCACTCAATCTCATGGTCTTCAGTCACACGCCTTATACGTTAGACCACACAGTCATGGGTGTCTTTTATTTCCTAACTTGTGAAGGAGCAGGATCATTTGTCAGAATGTTGTTCACAATACGCCAAGTGCCCAAATTTTACTAAATTTTATTTTTTTCTTTCATGGTTGTTTTAGAAAACGTAGGCGCTGTGGCTTAGCTGGTCAAAGCACCTGTCTAGTAAACAGGAGATCCTGGGTTCAAATCCCAGCAGTGCCTTTCAACCTTCTATTATCATCTGTGAACATTCTAAAATTGAGATTGTACTGAGAGCCATCAAGGGAGTTCAATCTTCTGATTTCAAGTCAGACCACATGTTGATGCCTAATCACGAGATGATTCCAATCATCCCTCCTGTCAATTGAAGTCCATATAAGCTGATCATTGTGCTTCTTGCCTCCACAGGACATCCTGGGTTCAAATCCCAGCAGTGCCTTTTCACATTCTGTTCTGTAAATATTCAAAAGCCAAGCACTATCACGTAACCACGAAGGGACTTGAACCCTCAATCTTCTGATCCGAAGTCAGACGCCTTATCCATTAGGCCACGTGGTCATGTATATAGTTTGTTTTCTAGATTGTGAAGGAGCAGGATAACTTATCTGACTGTTTTTTTAGAAATGCCAAGTGCCCAGATTTTAGCTTCCTTTCATGGTCACGTCTGAAAGTGTAGGCGCTGTGGCTTAGCTGGTCAAAGTGCCTATCTCATAAACAGGAGATCCTGGGTTCAAATCCCAGCTGTGCCTTCCCACATTTGTCTCTCTTACGTAAACATTTCAAAACCAAGAATACACTGACAAAGCAGCTTGAGCACTCAACTCACGGTCTGCAGTCATATAACCTTATAGGTTAGACCACACAGTCATGGGTGTCTCTTATTTCCTAACTTGTGAAGGAGTGGGATCATTTGTCTGATTGTCATTCACAAAACGCCAAGTGCCGAAATTTTACCGTTCTTTCATGGTTTGTTTAGAAAATGTAGGCGCTGTGGCTTAGCTGGTTAAAGCACCTGTCTAGTAAACAGGATGTCCTGGGTTCAAGTCCCAGCAGTGCTTTTCCACCTCCTGTTGTTGTTTGTGAACATTCTTAAATTGAGGTTGCATTAAGCACCATCAAGGGATTCAAACGCTTAGTCTTCTGATCCAAAGTCTGACAGCATATCGATGCCTGATCATGAAATGATTCAAATCCTCACTCTTGTGAACTGAAGTTCATAAAAGCTGGTCAATGCGCTTTTTGACTTAACAGGACATCCTGGGTTCAAGTCAGTGCCTTTCCGCAAGTGGGTCTCTTACGTAAACATTTCAAAACCAAGAATACACTGAGAAAAACAGCTTGAGCACTCAATCGCATGGTCTTCAGTCACACGCCTTATACGTTAGACCACACAGTCATGGGTGTCTTTTATTTCCTAACTTGTGAAAGAGCAGGATCATTTGTCAGAATGTTATTCACAATACGCCAAGTGCCCAAATTTTACCTTTCTTTCATGGTTGTTTCAGAAAATGTAGGCGCTGTGGCTTAGCTGGTCAAAGCACCTGTCTTGTAAACAGGAGATCCTGGGTTCAAATCCCAGCAGTGCCTTTCAACCTTCTATTACCATCTGTGAACATTCTAAAATTGAGATTGTACTGAGAGCCATCAAGGGAGTTAAATCTTCTGATCTCAAGTCAGACAACATGTTGATGCTTAATCACGAGATGATTCCAATCGTCGCTCTTGTCTACTGAAGTCCATATAAGCTGATCATTGTGCTTCTTGCCTCCACAGGACATCCTGGGTTCAAATCCCAGCAGTGCCTTTTCACATTCTGTTCTGTAAATATTCAAAAGCCAAGCACTATCAAGTAACCACGAAGGGACTTGAACCCTCAGTCAGACGCCTTATCCATTAGGCCACGTGGTCATGTATGGAGTTTGTTTTCTAGATTGTGAAGGAGCAGGATAACTTATCTGACTTTTCTTTAGATATGCCAAGTGCCCAGATTTTAGCTTCCTTTCATGGTCACATCTGAAAATGTAGGCGCTGTGGCTTAGCTGGTCAAAGTGCCTGTCTCGTAAACAGGAGATCCTGGGTTCAAATCCCAGCAGTGCCTTCCCACATTTGTCTCTCTTACGGAAACATTTCAAAACCAAGAATACACTGACAAAGCAGCTTGAGCACTCAACTCACGGTCTGCAGTCATGTAACCTTATAGGTTAGACCACACAGTCATGGGTGTCTCTTATTTCCTAACTTGTGAAGGAGTGGGATCATTTGTCTGATTGTCATTCACAAAACGCCAAGTGCCGAAATTTTACCTTTCTTTCATGGTTTGTTTAGAAAATGTAGGCGCTGTGGCTTAGCTGGTTAAAGCACCTGTCTAGTAAACAGGATGTCCTAGGTTCAAGTCCCAGCAGTGCTTTTCCACCTCCTGTTGTTGTTTGTGAACATTCTTAAATTGAGGTTGCATTAAGCACCATCAAGGGATTCAAACGCTTAGTCTTCTGATCCCAAGTCTGACAGCATATCGATGCCTAATCATGAAATGATTCAAATCCTCACTCTTGTGAACTGAAGTTCATAAAAGCTGGTCAATGCGCTTTTTGACTTAACAGGACATCCTGGTTCAAGTCAGTGCCTTCCGCAAGTGGGTCTTTTACGTAAACATTTCAAAAACCAAGAATACACTGAGAAAAACAGCTTGAGCACTCAATCGCATGGTCTTCAGTCACACGCCTTATACGTTAGACCACACAGTCATGGGTGTCTTTTATTTCCTAACTTGTGAAGGAGCAGGATCATTTGTCAGAATGTTGTTCACAATACGCCAAGTGCCCAAATTTTACCTTTCTTTCATGGTTGTTTAGAAAACGTAGGCGCTGTGGCTTAGCTGGTCAAAGCACCTGTCTTGTAAACAGGAGATCCTGGGTTCAAATCCCAGCAGTGCCTTTCAACCTTCTATTACCATCTGTGAACATTCTAAAATTGAGATTGTACTGAGAGCCATCAAGGGAGTTAAATCTTCTGATCTCAAGTCAGACAACATGTTGATGCCTTAATCACGAGATGATTCCAATCGTCCGCTCTTGTCAACTGAAGTCCATATAAGCTGATCATTGTGCTTCTTGCCTCCACAGGACATCCTGGGTTCAAATCCCAGCAGTGCCTTTTCACATTCTGTTCTGTAAATATTTCAAAAGCCAAGCACTATCAAGTAACCACGAAGGGACTTGAACCCTCAGTCAGACGCCTTATCCATTAGGCCACGTGGTCATGTATGGAGTTTGTTTTCTAGATTGTGAAGGAGCAGGATAACTTATCTGACTTTTCTTTAGATATGCCAAGTGCCCAGATTTTAGCTTCCTTTCATGGTCACATCTGAAAATGTAGGCGCTGTGGCTTAGCTGGTCAAAGTGCCTGTCTCGTAAACAGGAGATCCTGGGTTCAAATCCCAGCAGTGCCTTCCCACATTTGTCTCTCTCTTACGGAAACATTTCAAAACCAAGAATACACTGACAAAGCAGCTTGAGCACTCAACTCACGGTCTGCAGTCATGTAACCTTATAGGTTAGACCACACAGTCATGGGTGTCTCTTATTTCCTAACTTGTGAAGGAGTGGGATCATTTGTCTGATTGTCATTCACAAAACGCCAAGTGCCGAAATTTTACCTTTCTTTCATGGTTTGTTTAGAAAATGTAGGCGCTGTGGCTTAGCTGGTTAAAGCAACTGTCTAGTAAACAGGACGTCCTGGGTTCAAGTCCCAGCAGTGCTTTTCCACCTCCTGTTGTTGTTTGTGAACGTTCTTAAATTGAGGTTGCATTAAGCACCATCAAGGGATTCAAACGCTCAGTCTTCTGATCCCAAGTCTGACAGCATATCGATGCCTGATCATGAAATGATTCAAATCCTCACTCTTGTGAACTGAAGTTCATAAAAGCTGGTCAATGCGCTCTTTGACTTAACAGGACATCCTGGGTTCAAGTCAGTGCCTTTCCGCAAGTGGGTCTTTTACGTAAACATTTCAAAACCAAGAATACACTGAGAAAAACAGCTTGAGCACTCAATCGCATGGTCTTCAGTCACACGCCTTATACGTTAGACCACACAGTCATGGGTGTCTTTTATTTCCTAACTTGTGAAGGAGCAGGATCATTTGTCAGAATGTTGTTCACAATACGCCAAGTGCCCATATTTTACCTTTCTTTCATGGTTGGTTTAGAAAATGTAGGCGCTGTGGCTTAGCTGGTCAAAGCACCTGTCTTGTAAACAGGAGATCCTGGGTTCAAATCCCAGCAGTGCCTTTCGACCTTCTATTATCATCTGTGAACATTCTAAAATTGAGATTGTACTGAGAGCCATCAAGGGAGTTAAATCTTCTGATCTCAAGTCACACTGCATATTGATGCCTAATCACGAGATGATTCCAATCGTCCCTCCTGTCAACTGAAGTCCATATAAGCTGATCATTGTGCTTCTTGCCTCCACAGGACATCCTGGGTTCAAATCCCAGCAGTGCCTTTTCACATTCTGTTCTGTAAATATTCAAAAGCCAAGCACTAATCAAGTAACCACGAAGGGACTTGAACCCTCAATCTTCTGATCCGAAGTCAGACGCCTTATCCATTAGGCCACGTGGTCATGTATGGAGTTTGTTTTCTAGATTGTGAAGGAGCAGGATAACTTATCTGACTTTTCTTTAGAAATGCCAAGTGCCCAGATTTTAGCTTCCTTTCATGGTCACATCTGAAAGTGTAGGCGCTGTGGCTTAGCTGGTCAAAGTGCCTGTCTCGTAAACAGGAGATCCTGGGTTCAAATCCCAGCAGTGCCTTTCCACATTTGGGTCTCTTACGTAAACATTTCAAAACCAAGAATACACTGAGAAAAGCAGCTTGAGCACTCAATCTCATGGTCCGCAGTCAAGTGCATTATAGGTTAAGCCACACAGTCATGGCTGTCTTTTATTTTCTAACTTGTGAAGGAGCAGGATCGTTTGTCTTAATGTCATTCACAAAACGCCAAGTGCCCAAATTTTCCCTTTCTTTCATGGTTAGTTTAAAAAATGAAACGGCGATCTACCCACACGACCTTGGCGATCGACTGGTAGATCGCGATCGACGTATTGAGCACCGCTGATCTAGAACAACCAAATACACTACAAAACCTGCCCATGTTTCTCCGATGCTGCTGAAGTCAATGACATAGTGTGCCCGGTGTCATGGCGGCGTAGGTACAGTTACTATAGGGGTCACGTGACGGTGCAAAGCCTCTATAGAGAGAGAGGGGACATATGTGCAGAGGTGAAAAGAGAGGGAGTAGATGAGAGAGAGAGAGAGGTGGAAAGACGAGAGAGTATAGGGGAGAGTGTGAAGAGAAAGAGAGGAGAATGTGAAGAGAGGTGAGTAGAGGAGAGAGAGATAGTAAAGACAAAAGTGGAAAGAGAGAGAAGAGGAGAGGGAGTGGAAAGAAAAGAGAGGACAGGGGTGAAAAAGAGGGGAGAGAGCAGCGATGAAAAAAGAAAGAACAGAGGAGAGAGATGGCAGTGAGAGAGAGAGGACTGAAGTGAAAAGTGACAGAGAAGAGGAAAGAGTGGGGAGGTGAAAAAGAGAGAATAGATGGGAGAGGACAGAGGTGAAAAGAGAGGGAGGAGAGATGAGAAAGAGAGTAGGTGGGTAGAGGTGAAGAGAGAGAGTAAAAGAGACAGCGGAGGAGAGAGGGTGAGAGGACAGAGGTGCAAAAGAGAAGGAGAGGAGAGAGAGGGAGAGAATTGAGGTGAAAAAAGAGAGGGAGCAAAGGAGACAGGAGGAGAGAGGGGGAGGACAGAGGTGAAAAAAGAGAAGGAGGAGAGGAGACCAAAAAGGAAAGAGAGGGAGAGGACAGAGGTGAAAAAAGAGAGAGTAGAGGAGAGAGGAGAGAGAGAGAGAGGTGAAAAAGAGAAGGAGTAGAGGAGACAAAGGAGGAGAGAGAGAGAGAGGAGAGAGGTGAAAAAAGAGAGGGAGCAGAGGAGACAGAGAGAGAGAACAGAGGTGAAAAAAGACAAGAGAGTAGAGGAGACAGAGGAGGAGAGAGAGAGAAGAGACAGTGAAAAAAGATGGAGTAAAGGAAAGAGAGAAAGAGGACAGATATGAAAAAAGAGAAGGAGTAGAGGAGACAGAGAGGACAGAGGTGAAAAAAGAGAGAGAGTAGAGGAGACAGAGGAGGAGGAGAGAGAGAGAAGAGACAGGTGAAAAAGATGGAGTAAAGGAAAGAGAGGGAGAGGATAGAGGTGAAAAAAGAGAGAGAGTAGAGGAGACAGAGAGAGGGAGGGAGAGAGACAGAGGTGAAAAAAAAGAGAGGAGTAGAGGAGACAGAGAGAGGAGACAGAAGAGGAGACAGAGGGAGGAGTAGAGGTGAAAAAAAGAGAGGGAGTAGAGGAGACAGAGGAGGAGACAGAGGGAGGGGATAGAGGTGAAAAAAGAGAGGGAGTAGAGGAGAGAGAGGGAGGAGGAGATGAGATTGCTGGACACACAATCAGCAGATAAGTGGGCCAGAGCGGAGTGAGAGCGACTCAGGGAAGTGGGACATTTCACCTCTGTGACTGTGACTTCAGACTCAAACGCTGACTCATGATACACACACAGGTACTACACACCGCAAATACCACATACTACTGCACTGAAATACTTTTGTCCAGTTTGGAAGTAACACGCCGAGTCCAATGAACCACTTGAGTTTGTCTGGTTTGTGTGCAGGACGTGGACAGTAGACGTGGACTGAGGGAGTGAGACGTCCCCCACACCCTGAGCTCCAACACACCATACGTCTGTACAAAACAGCTCTACACATAATGAATGTAAGAGAACTTTCACACCACTAGTCCGAGCCTGCCCTCCCATGATGCATTTGGAGTAGTTGGTTTGGACCTAATGTCTATGGTTTGGACCGAGTTTGCGTTCTCACCAGAGGGACTGCACCAGAGTTTGGCATTTGGTGCAGAGTCAAGCAGATCGAGACCACCGCTTTTGTTGACAGAGTTTAAGAAAGCGAACGTCTCCATCTTGTGGAACTTGTTGATGGGAATAAGAAAAAAGATTGCAGATGTGGGCAGGAGCAGAACTGAAAGTTACAATTCTTTGTGGGCGCGGCAGAAGTGGGACTGCACAATGTGGGTGCGGGCGGGAGTGGGACTGAAAATTCTGTTCCACGCAGACCTCTAATACCAACCCCAACTCTAAAGGCCAATTTACAATCCAGCGTCAAATCTCTCTGTGTCACGACACAGAGAGTCTGCGTCGACGCGTACCCCTTACACAGAGCCTTTGCTTCGACCGAAGTGCACCTCCATAATTTTCAAACTACACATCGAAATGACGCAGACAGCAGGGGAAGTGACGCAAGACAATAAGAGCTGTGATTGGTCCTCCCTACCTCTGCACTACATACATTTCTTGTTCTCCACTTTCCTTTCTTTTAATATACATTGAGAAATAATGTGTTTAATGCAGCTTTGAGCATATGTGTTTACGTTTTACAGAAACAAAACTTCAAACCACATGGCTAACTTGCATAAACTAAGTGCTCAAAAAACAGATCACTGCTTGTGCCCTGACGCGGTCAGTTTCTATCGGACTTAAAAAGGACACGACTCGGTGGAATATGAGTGTTCTTTCTGTGACAGAGGGGTGTTCTGCTGATGGTGAGCCTAGCCCCCTAGTGTTTTGATGGTGAATTACTTTGCGGTGCACAGACCTTGACGCAGATCCATGAATCAAAAACGATGACAAATCGACGGAGGCAGTGCGTGTTGAGTCAACGCAGAACTATACTTCACCCTTAATATCTCCGTTTTCATCATTTCCCCCTGACACACAGCTCTGAGCACACTGGGTATGATTCTAAACAGCACATACGTCTGCACTCTTCATTTTACTGCTGCTCACATTTACTTCTGTGGGTTTAATCACAGTCGGCCAGTGAGCCCAGTGTCGAGAACTACACCGGAAGTTGTCGTCACATGTTTCCAAACGTCTTCCTGGTGTGTGATGTAACATGAATAGAGCCTTTTATATACGTCCAGTCTGTGATGCACGTTGTAATGACAATAAAGAATCGATTCATTCACCTTGTGTTGAAGTCAGTGTGGTAGAATATAAGTCAGACTAAGCCCACTCCTCGGTTTAGACTTCCAGCAGACATTAGCATAAGCAGCCTGTCTCCGAGTAAATCCAGCGTGCGGTGTGCAGAGGGTGAGGGTCACGCTCTGAAAACCCCCCGCTCATTTACATGTCCTGTCAGCCGGACCCCAGAGCTTCTGAAGGAGCCAACTCACAACACACATTTAAGAGTTTAGTGTCCCCGAAGTGACGAGGGGCTGCAGGAGATTGGAGGAGGCGTCTGGGGAGAGGGAGGTCTGAAATATTAGTCTGTGTGCCTTACCTGAGTCATTCTTCTTCACTGTGATGTTATAAAATGTTTGATTAAAGTGGTTACTTTTAAAGCAGACATTGTGCTTGTGTCTCTTGTGTAGTTAAAATCTATGACAACCTTGCATCATTATGTTAGAACTGATACATTTTATATCATAGTTTTGATTGTCCACTGACTTCTGCCTCACAGCAAAGACTGGGCCCTCCCCTGGGAGCTGCACATCACACTAGTGAGTCATGGATTTTTTCATTTGTACCAATATGATTACACAACTCTGCTGAATTTCACCTGTATCACAGATGAAGAAACTTAAACTGTAGAACGAAGTAAGAACATCACAGTGGGCGTGTACCAGTCGAGGTGAAAATGGGGGGATCGTCAAAAGGACGTCTTGAAAATAAGCAAATAAAGATTACACAAACATGAACAAGTCGTTCCAAATACAGCTTGAAGAGATCTGTAGATTAACACCTTTTTTTTTTTTTTCCAAATGAAAACAGGGATTTATATAAAGTTTGTGCATGATATATAGGCCCCATTTACACATAAAGGGGTATTTTTTAAAAACAGAGACATTTCCCTTCGTTTGTTCCCATCTTTTACACACAAACGGCAAATTGGCCTCTGAAAATGAATCTTTCTAAAGACTCCAGCTAGAGTGGAGATTCTGGAAAACACTTGCATGTAAAGTGAGATAAACAGAGTTTTAGGAGCTGACACTCCAAAAGTGCGACCAATGTTTCCCTTGTGCTCTCATGATGATGATGATGAAACATTCAGAGCAACAGTCACATGTGTTCATGTGTTTCATTTGCACACAGCTGATGTTTCATATCCATGACCAGAGACCAATGAACTCGGAGGTCAGACATTTTGTCAATTCTTTAACAGATCTGTGGAGAGGCGAGCCCGCTCACTAATGCACATTTTTCAAGGTATTTGTGAGTAAAACTCACAACTGTAATGAAATCAATGCTACAGGTTTGAATCTAATCCAGGTGCCGCCCAGAGGCTCGGTGTAGATAGGACGACACTCAGTGGTGTATTTATGAAGATTGATATAAACTAAATATTTTTTGAAAAAGATGCTGTGGGCATGATGTTATTTTGGAAAAAGGAGGGAGGGAAATATTTGTTTCTCAACATACCCGGCTCTGTGTAAACGTAGCCATAATATGATATATCTTGTGTTTAAGACTTCACTCATTAATTCTGCCAAAATCTGAAAATCTGCAATGTTTTTCAGTCCCTTGTAATACATACACACATATATATATATATATATATATATATATATATATATATATATATATATATATATATATATATATATATATATATTCTTTTCCCCCTCTTAAGAAGGGCCATGCATGTTCGTGATTGGCTTATCCACTTGTGAAGTGTTGAAGTGTTTTCTGGATCACAGACAATCTTTGGCAGATGAATCTAAATAATGAATAACAGTTTTTTACTGCTTAGATTATTTGCTGATTATTTGACCTGGGTCAGTCCTACAAGACTCCAGAGTTAGTCCATGGATAGTGACGCTCTAGGAGGGTCTTGATTTTTGAGAGAAGGTTCTGGGTTGGACTCCTGGGTCTTTCAGTGTGGAGTTTACATGTTCTCCCTGTGTCTGGGTTAACACAGCCTTAACCTTAAAAAAAGTCTTGGATTTACGTTGGTTAGTCCTGGTTTTGGTAGAGTGACAATTTACCCCAGGGTTGTTCTAGTAGAGCTTTGATTTAGTCCAGGTTCAGTCCATGAATCACAGCTGAAGAACTGCACTAGTTAGCTCAGACTGCAGATTAGAATAGAAAGAGTATTAGCAGAGGAAAGCGAAGGCGAGAACTGCATTTATTTCCAGTGCTTCAAATTTTCTATTCTAAATCGACCAAATGATGTAATTTCATTTCATAATTCAGGTTAGGTAATGCTGAAAATACCTGCAAACTCCAAACACATTCATCTGTCTGGATGTGTAGACCGGATTATGTAAGTGTAATCCTGTCACTCCAGGCTTTTCTCATGTCACACACGCAGCTTTATTTTGATCTGAATATTTTACACAGAACATTTGGACAGAACAATACACAGATATTTGTGTATGTTCATTTTATATATTCACAATTTTCATATTTGTTACTTTTACACTTTTACTTTTAGTCCCTCATGTTTTAACTTTTACACGTACAAAAATAAGCTTGTTTTCATTTCTTAAAATCTTTTCTCTTCACCTGCTTGACTCCATGTACGTTTATGTTTTTCCACCTAATGTTCAACAAGATTGTGTTTAATTTAACCATCTCCATGCAGACAAACAGGCCACATTACAATGCCAAGTTACAGGTCAGATCTGTGGAGTTCACAGTAATAATGGATGATTTAACTGTAGTTTTGAGAAATAAAAACTTGTAATTGAATAAATACAAGATATATTTGTTTAATGCCGTACTGTGGGACATCCCTGGCAAAGCAATAACATCTCCATGAGGCAAGAAATCAGAAAAGAGATCAGAAAAGTTGCGCAGTGCACCTTTAATGACAATAATCTGCTCCTCAACACCAGCAAAACCAAGGAACTCATTATGGATTTAAGGAAGGAGAAGGGAGACACACACAATCCCATCAACACCAAGGGCTGCTGAACGTGTTTCCAGCTTCAAGTTCCTGGGGACTCACTTCTCTGAGAACCTGACATGGACAGTTAACACCTCCAGCCTGGTTAAGAAGGACCATCAGAGGCTCTTCTTCCTGAGGACACTGAAGAAGACCCACCTGTCCGCTGACATCCTGGGTAACTTCTACCACTATGTGACTGAGAGCATCTTAACTCTACTTGGAACAACCCATAAATATATTAGCATGTATGGATTGTAGTGGCCCCCACCTATCACAGCCTCTGTTTACATGTGAAAAACCGAGCCATTTGTAATGGTCGTCAAATCACGTCTTTCAGTGATACAGCGAAGGTGTCAAAAGACGTCATTAAGGAACCAAGGGAGGGTCGTCAAATGTCGTCTTCATGGGGGAAAGAGTTAACCAACTGTGTCACAAGTCTGGTATCTGGTATGGAAACTGCTCTGTTGCCGACCACAAAGCACTGCAGAGGAAGGTGAAAACTGCCCAATGCCAAATCACGGATTTCAGTAATTTATCCTCCACATATATCTCAGTTTAACATTGACTCACAAAAACTATATTTACACCATGATCTTGCTTTGGCACACCACTGGCAAACCACTGTCTAAATTGTGGCATATTGATGTTTAACAGGTGTCTGCTGGCCTTCATAGTCTCACCACTTGATTTATAAACCTCCTCCTCCAGAAGCACAGTCAAAAGGGGCTTGAACACTCAAAGATCACACAATGTTTCCTTTTTGAAATCATACTGGACCTGTATTATTAATGTTAAATAAACATCTCCTGCTTAAGACGTCCAGTTGGTCTCCAGTCTTTTACCTCCACCCTTTCTTAGACAAGCTGAAAACTTCGACAACAACAGGGACTTCACTACCTGCTACTGAGGACGTCCAGAAGAAGCGATGCCTGCGGCGGGCTCACAGCATCCTGAAGGACCCCTCACATCCCAACCAGAAACTTTTCCAAATCCTCCCCTCCAGAAGACGCTTCAGAAGCCTTCGGACGAAAACCAGCAGGTTCAGGAACACTTTCTTCCCCACAGCTGTTTCCTTACTGTCCTCTATCCCCCGCTGAACGCCCATGTCCCCTGTCCAATCCCTCCATCCAAACTACATGTATATAATCAACCAGTGCTGTTTATCTCTGCACATCATGCTTACATGTTCATATTACATCAGATACATCACTTTATGTTTATTTGTTTATTTATTTATTTACAGCGCATCAGTTCATACAGTATATATCTTTTGCTCATTCATATATTTCTATAGCACCCTGTATATTTGTTCATAGTAAATGTATATTAAACTGTGACGTAGGTTGACCGTGAGCGGCTTGGGGTTCAGTGAGTAAGGTTAAAAAAATCCAGACACAGACAGGTAGTTGTGGTCCACGGTTTACTTTTTGTTTTTCAATGATTACAACAACAACAAAAAATAGTGCAGGGTGCAAAATGGAGGCAGGCAGCAGTTTCCTCTCCAGCAGCAGAACCCAGACTGATGTTTGGAGGCGCCTTTTATGCTGGTTCTTCTGATTGGATAAAACTACTATGCTAAAATAGGGATGATAAAAATGATCATTAGCTTCCATTCCTTCCATCTGCATCCAACAGATCAGTGTGTGGATGCAAAACAACTTTCTCCAGCTAAACTCTGACAAGACTGAAGTCATAGTGTTTGGTCCACAGAAACAAAGGGACAGTGTCAGCATCACCTCCAGTCTCTCTCTCTAAAACCTTCAAATCAGGCAAGAAATCTAGGGGTAATAATGGACTCAGACTTGAACTTTAACAGCCACATCAAATCAATAACATCTGCAGCCTTTTACCATCTAAAAAACATAGCAAAAATCAAAGGTTTACTGTCTAAATCAGACTTGGAGAAACTTATCCATGCGTTTGTCTCCAGTAGGTTAGATACTGTAATGGTCTGCTCACTGGTCTCTCCAAACGAGCTGTGAGACGCTGCAGAACATCCAGAACGCTGCAGCTCGGGTCCTGACTCGAACTAGGAAGTACGAGCACATAAGTCCTGGTCTCAGGTCTCTGCACTGGCTCCTGTGCCTCAGAGACTAGATTTAAAGCAGCTCTGCTTGTACAAGTGTCTCCATGACCGAGCACCACCAAAGTCCATCTGTGACATGTTAGTGTCATATGAACCATCTCACACTCTGAGGAGCTCAGGGACCGACCTCCTGCTGGTGCCCAGAGTCACGACTAAACAAGGGGAGTCAGAGTTTCAGGTTCATGCAGCTAAAACCTGGAACAGTCTGAACATGTGAGACAGACTCTTCTGTGACGCTGTTTAAATCCAGGCTCAAAACATTTCTGTTTAACTGTGCAAATAACTGAAAGGTTTTCATTCCGCACTCTTCTCTCCAATTTATGTCTCTCTTTTTTAATTTTAATCTTCATGATTATTTATGTTTTGATTTGTTTTTTATTATGATTTTAATGTATTTCTTATTCTGTAAAGCACTTTGAATTACTTTGTGTACGAATTGTGCTGTACAAATAAACTTGCCTTGCCTTGCCATTAGCTTAAAATCATAACCTAAACCTCCATCAAACAACCCAAATCCAGTTAACTATTAAAATCACCAACTATATACATAAAAACCCTAAAATCATTACACCAATTAAATTTTAAAACCCATAAACCAATAAAACACCAAACCTAAAACCCCTGTACAAAATAATACACGTGGTCCAGCCCGGAACCTTACAAGAGGGAACTTGTTTCCAGGGGACTCTTTTAGCACCTGGACAGAAGATAAAAAAGGGAGGTAAGTAAAAGCAGAAGCCACACCATTCATTAAAACACATTAAAATACACTAACACTCACATCAACACTTAAAACATTTCAAAAACAGATATTGCATCATATATTGCACTATTTCAATTTAAAATGTATTTGGTAATTGTCTCCTTTTCCTCCAGGGACCAGCAGCTTCCAATTAAAGTGCTACTGTGCCTCAGGATTAAAAGTGGTAAAAGGAAAGACAATAAATAATTTTTAAAACCAATTGTGTGCAATTTTTTTTTGTCATGTGCAAATATGTTGAAAGTGCTGTGTGCTATGAAAGTGCAGTGTTTTAAAGTGTCCTAGTGAAGGCTGAAGGTGCTTAGTGTAGTTCTGGATTCCCACCTGTTCATTCTACTGTATTTATTTGTATATATTCACTACAATGTACACTGTAAAGCTCTATTCACACAGGACAAGTACAACCTGGGGACGTCCGGTCATTTGCAAAATACTGCCCCACCTCTGTGTTACGTACTGCGCCTTTCCACGGAATAAACAAAGTCCATAAATTAATCAATTTCACTGACTTTGACTGAGATTGAAAGAGAAAAGGACATGGAAAGAAAAGAAAGAGATCGAAAAGGAGCAATTACAACAACAAACACTGAGATGCAGATGTAGTGTTATCACCGGACTGTGTCTGTGTTTGGTGAAATATAGTGGGTCATTTGTGGCGGAATTTTTACTTCACAAATTACAGACATGGCGCATTTGCTTGAGATAAAGATCTCAGGCATCCTCCAAAACTATTACAAATCACCAAAGGTCCACAGGTCACACTAATCCTGTACGAATAGGGATTAATATACTGTCTATTGTCTATAGTGTATATACAGTGTTGGGAAGGTGACTTTTAAAATGTAATCCCCTACAGATTACAGATTACAGACCCCAAAATGTAGTTTGTAACGTAATCCATTAAATTACTTAAAGTGAGTAACGTAATCTGAATACTTTGGATTACTTGATTTGCTGTAGAGAAGCAAAAGACAAGGAAATCTTCACATAAGAAGTTTTGTCTGCTAAAAGAAAATAAAAAGCCCAGACTTTATTTTACCGTATAAAAAAATATTATTGATAGAAGAGGAGGAGACACAGTCCACGCGGCATGGTTTAGTCCTGTTAAATCCTGTTTTAGTCCTGGTTTAGTCCTGTTAAATCCTGTTTTAGTCCTGGTTTAGTCCTGTTTTAGTCCTGTTTTAGTCCTGGTTTTAGTCCTGGTTTTAGTCCTGTTTTAGTCCTGGTTTAGTCCTGTTTTAGTCCTGGTTTAGTCCTCCTGGTTTAGTCCTGTTTTAGTCCTGTTTAGTCCTGGTTTAGTCCTGGTTTAGTCTTGGTTTAGTCCTGGTTTAGTCCTGGTTTAGTGTCCGGCAATGAGTGGAATTACTGAAAAAAAAAAAAAAATAAAAAATCAGGTCTAAAGCAGGACTAAAACAGGACTAAACCAGGTCTAAACCAGGATTTAACAGGACTAAATTTAGCAGCTCTAATTTAGCAGATTTATGTGAAGATATCCTAATCTTTGCTTCTCCAGAGCAAATAAAGTAATCCAAAGTATTCAGATTACGTTACTCACTTTAAGGAATTTAATGGATTACGTTACAAACTACATTCTGGGGTCTGTAATCTGTAATCTGTAAGGGAATACATTTTAAAAGTAACCTTCCCAACACTGTGGATGGGTGAGTGGTTTTGTTTGTTTGTTCGTTCACGGTGACTCTGGGCTTTGTTCAGTTGTGGCGTGTAGGGAGGGTGCTGTCTGGGACCAACGGATTGTCGGTGTGTTCACAGTGACTCAGTTGTTCAGTTGTGTCTAGAAGTGGCACATTGCACTCACTTTCCGTTCTGTTCTCGTCGGCGTGTCTGTGGGTGTTTTTGTGCTGTCGGTCGCTGTCTGCTCTGTGTGTGTTTGTGTGTTCTGTGGGTGCTGCGGCTTTGTAGTTTAATGAAGTCGTGCTGGGACACCCGAGTGGATTCATGTTTAGGGTGCTCTGGATTGTGGGGCGTGCGGTCGTTTTTTGATGGGATTAGAGGCTTAAGAGCGTGTTTAATAGCCCGGAAAATACGGTAACTTTTCTGGTGGAGGGTCCATCAAATGCTTTTCTCCATGGAGATGTTATTACTTTGTCTGGAATGTTTCACAATATGGCATTAAACCTTTCTATGTTCATGGAGACCAAACAAGACCAAGTTACAGGTCAGAAGTAGAGTTGTTTAATGTCATACTGTGGAACATTCCCGACAGAACCAAAAAGTTACACAATGTACCTTTAAAGTGTACTGTTTATTCACTGCTACACTGCAAAAAGCAATATCTACTTGGTTACACCCTTATCATCAGAAGCCCCACTAGTCAGAAAGTCCAGGCCCTATAGTCAGAAGGCCACTAGTACTAGTCAGAAGTCCTGTAGTCAGAAGGCCACTAGCTAGAAAATCATTCCCTCTTCTATTGGTTTGTCAGCAACATTTCTCTTGAACAACTGAATGTATATTTGATGAAAGCAACAGGGAATAATTCCTGGATATCAGGGAAGAATTAGTAAACTGAGTTTACAGCTCACAAGCTGAGCTAAAAATGCCTTACAGTTGGCCCTTTTCAATACGACCAGGCGGGATACCCAGAACAGGAGCATTTTTATGACACGCCTAAATAGTACATATACTTTGAGCTGAGCTAAAAATATCAAGCCTCTTATTTTCAATTGTTAGCAAAATTGGAAGTTGTATAAAAATTAATGTCTTTATGAACTTTGAGTGAAATTTGGAAAATACCTACAAGATCTTGGGTATACTGAAAACACTACCTGAACATAGAGTTTCTGATGACTAGAGGGTCTTCTGACTAAGGGTCTTCTGACTAGAGGGTCTTTCTGGTCTAGAGCAGTCCAAACTTTCCCTGAGGCCAAATACAGAAAAATGAACCAAGGGCCGGGCCGTACTAGAGAACTGACTATGTATAATTTACTGTGTAATTGTAACACCTTCGTGAAGAAATGGGAGCAGTGATGCTCTTTGGACTGAAAATGGCGATATTCAGGAGAAAATTTGGTGGTTGAACACGAAGACTTCACAGAAGCTATCAATTCTGTTTCAGTCTTTTTTGTTCTGATTTAATAGAGAAAATGTTTGTTCTTGAGCCAAACAGGCTCATCATTCTTTTTGCATGGCGTCTCATCAGAGGAAACTTGACATTATCCAAACTCTGATAGAAGTCAGGGAGGGAGAGAAGCTGATGCTGACTTTTCAGACAATCATCACAGCATTTCAATCAATTCTGACTGCAAACTCTCTTTTCTATCCACCAGGAAGGGGGTAGAGAAGAGCTTGATTTGTTTTCAATTATAGAAAAACTTGGCGCTGTTGAATTCTATCATAAGAGATGCAATCACAGACATGTTTGTCATTATTTAGTAGTAAGGTCCGCGTTTGAAAAGCAGCTTTGATTTCAGCCAGTGTAGTGAGTGCGCAGTGTTAAACTCCTAGTGCGTCTCAAACAGGCGGGGCTTTACACAGAAGGCTTTTCGTAGTTGTGGACAGCTGCTCTTTGCCTTGTAGGTTTTGTTTAGTGTATTCATGATGCAATGCGAGATTTGCCAGCCAAAGTCACTCAGTCACAGGGCCCTTCATTAAAAACTGGTCGATTCTGAAGCCGCCAGCGCACATTAGTGGTAAGTTCCCCGTATTCAGAATCACATCGGCTCTTGAAATTCTTAGTCTCTAGCTCGAATTATGTTGTTTTAAACAGTCCATCAATACCCAGCTGGAAAGTTCTGTTGCCTATTTAAGTTCAATTGCCTCTGACACGGCTTCAAAAATATCTTTACCCGTGTTGTGCTTTTTAGGCTCATCATGTCAAGCAACTCCTCCGTACAGCAAAAGTTATCATCTACTCCCCCAAAAAATGAACAGCTGAGCGGTGTCTGTGCGTTGCTCTCACAATGCTATTGAGTAAAAATCAAAGCGCACGCTTTGTCTCTCATTGAAGTTTCACGTTAGCTGCCAAGTCCTCGATTCTCTGTACCACCGTATTCCTGGATAAGCTCACGTTATTGAAATCCTGCACTTTTTCTGACACATTGTTTCTGTGACTTTGATGAGGCACTGCTTTATGAATCACCATCTGAGAATGGTTTGCCGTGCTGGGCTATAAGTTAGCGACATACTTGCTGTTGTAGCATTTTCCTGCATTTTGTTAGCGCGGAAAAAAAAGCTGTTGTTCTTGTAACTAGATTTGCTTGACTTTCTGGTCGTTTCAGTGTATGATGTGCTCTAGTCTCATAGTGGTGTCGGATCTTTCATCACAAAATATCTTCTTACAAATCAAACAGAACACTTTCCATTTACTTTGAAGAAATAATCATTTCTGAAATCTCCTCACTCACTTGCTATTTTGGTTTCTTCGTACTGTCTGCCTATTTGCGGTGAAGTAGTTTTTTTTGGCGGCGACAGAGACCTGTTTCCGTGGCTGGCTCCATCTAGTGTTCAAACTTGTACTGCAAGAGAGTTCTAAAGTTGTTTGGCTCCACCAAGTGTTGAAACTGAGAAGTGGAGCTCCGAGAGCGCAAACTTTGCAAACCATATGTATTATATTATATTTTCAAAACTTGCCCGCGGGCCAATAAAAACTGACTGCGGGCAGTTGGCCGCGGGCCTAGTTTGGACACCCCTGACTGAGGGTTCTGATGATAAGGCTGATCCCAGTTTAGGTTAAGAACATTTGAGTAGATTCAACTTGACAAGTCAAATGATCTTCCAATGGCACAAGTGTGGTTTCCTTAATTCAAGCAACATTACATTTTGTTTCTTATTTTAAGTGCAAAAAGTTGTTGTTTTTCTTAAGTGCAGCAAGATGCATTTTCATATTTTAACTCCAAAAAGTCTTGTTCCATTGGCACATCATTTTACTTGTCAAGTGAAATTCGCTCAAATCCTGATCAACTTTCTTAATTCAAGTCATCTTAACTTCACTAGATTTTAGTATTTGCAGTGTAATATGCTTTTTTTTCACAACATCATTTAGTTGGGGCCCACTAACTTGATTTGTACAAAGGGTCCAGAATTTGCAGCTACACCCCGGCCCACTGTACTGTACTTACTTCTCCAATTGTACTTTCTGAACCTCATAATGTGGAGAATTCAGCAACAAATTGATAAAAAACTGCTGTCCAAAATCCAAATGCACTTTTATTTCTATAGCACATTTTTGCAACAAAGCAGTTTCCAAAGTGCTGCACAGAGATCAATAAAATGAAGACAACAAAAAGGTAAATTGCTAAAAATGTGATCATAACAGTCCTAAAACAATGAAACAGGTAAAAAGCAAATAAAAGCAAAAGCATAAAAATCTTAAAAGAGAAATAAATGAGTAAAATAAATAAAAGACACAGAGGAGCACACAACACTGTCGAATCTAATAAGAAGACCTTACTTGAAAAATTCTTGGAAACCGATTGCCTTGAAAAATCGGACTAAAGTGGACTGTCTTGCAAGAAATTCCTCGGTGTAGTGTTCAGTGAATTCCTCTTTCGAACAAAGCACAGCAAGTGAAATGGACTTTAGATTTCATTCATAGAGCTCATTTTGTGAAGCTGTGCCAACGAATCAGTCATTTCCTCAAATCTGAAATCTGTAGTATCTTTTACTTTAAGAGGAAGTTCATCTTAGTTGGTAAAAACATGGAAATGAATTGCCTTAAAATGAGCGAGTAAATGTTACTTCTATACACAAGTTAGAGTAAAAACAGGTTCTATTCTACAATTAGTGCTGTCATGTAATTAAAAAAATTGAGAGATGAATTAATTATGATCTGTAATTAATTAATCTAATTTAATTTATTTTTAATCTCACCTAAAAATTGCTGAGAAAAGCTTCAACTTGAGGTATTTTCATTTAAATTCATTATCACATTATTGTGGCAGATCAAAAGACTGATATAGAACAAAAAAAAGTGACTTTATAAAGTCATTTATTGTTTAACAAACTTTAACAAATGCAGTCATTTACATTCCACAGTATCATCATCATCATTATGACTATTACTAATCTGCATAAATAAACTCAACTTTACAACATATAAACCATCACCACTCGAGAGCCACATCAGCCCGTTTGACATTAGAATGTGTTTAATGCAGATTTGTGCAAGTCTTACAGAAACAAAACTTCAAAATTCATTAATTTGCATAAACTAAGCGAGAAAAAAAAAAAATGCTCTTGTGCGCTGATGCGGTTCATCTTCTGTCGGACTAAAGGACATGACTCAGTGGAATATGAGTGTTCTCTCTGTGACAGAGGGATGTTGGTGGGGAAGGTGAGTCTGTTCTGTGTTTGTCGCGATGTTTTCAGAGATCAGACGTGTGCAGGTTTATTGCAAATGTGGCGAGAACAGGAATGAAAATTACAATTCTTTGCGGGAGCGATGTGTTGTTGTCCCAACAACACATAAAAACAGAGTTTATAATAAGGCAACTTGCATACAGAAACAGTAAAGTTAGAGATTAAAAATGAGATTAACGCGATTAAAAAACATAACGCACTAAATATGACTGTAATTAATTGCAATTAACGCAATAATTTGACACCCATATCTACACAAGGATCTGATTTTTTATTAGTATATGAAAAAAAATAATAGCAATTACTTTTGTTCATCTTAAATTTAAACCGATCATAACATGTGTAAGAATAAAATAGTAAAGCTCGGTCATTCTGTGTCAACTCAACCGAGACCCCCACACTCAAAAAAACACTGGAAGAAACTAAACAGGAGAACAGGTTTGGCCCGCGATTTAATTATTTTTTAGCCCACAAGATCATATCAAATATGTATTAGAGCTGCCCTCCGACTACAGATAGACTATAGAGACATTATTTATTTAAAATTGTGTTATTATTTTATATTCTGCTTGTTCTGGATTCAACGTTTAAGCAAAACTATAATTAAACATTTATTTTAATGACAAAACATTTGACATGACGTATCTGGAAAGAAGAGAAAACATGCAAATGTTAGATGAAGTTAGTCTGGCCCACAACTTAGTCCCAGTTTTTGTTAAATTTTGGCCCTTTGTGAATTTGAGTTTGACACTCCTGATATAGAGACAGAGTGAACAGAGGGAGAACATAGAAACTGGATAAAAAGAGAGGATAGAGAGACTGAAAGAACAGAGGGAGGATATAAAGAGTGAAAGAACAGAGGGAGGATATAGTGAAAGAACAGAGGGAGATATAGAGAGTGAAAGAACAGAGGGAGGATATAGAGACTGAAGAACAGAGGGAGGATATAGAGACTGGAGAACAGAGGAGGATATGAGAGACTGAAAGAACAGAGGGAGGATAGAGATAGAGACTAGAGATAGAACAGAGGGAGGATAGAGAGACTAGAGAGAAGAACAGAGGGAGGATATAGAGACTGGATGAACAGAGGGAGGATATAGAGACTGGATGAACAGAGGGAGGATTCAATTTGCACAACAAGAATGAACAGTTTGAAACTAATGTATGTGTAGTGAGTCTGCTGGTGTTGTGTACTTTTGTGTGATTGTTGCTGTACTTACTTTTGTCCTGTAGATGATTTTGCATCAACCTGCCGAGGGACTGAAGATAGAAATGAGCCACGTTGGCTATAATCTTAACATATTTACATTTTTAATGTTCATTAATATGTACTGTCCATTTACAAATAAATAAAATAAGAAATAAGGATAAAGAGACTGAGTGAAAAGAGGGAGGATATAGAGACGCTCTGGGAGGATCAGAGAATGAGTGGCGGTTGTACAGGGAGGTAACAAAAGGAGGAGCAGAACAAACTGGGCTCTGAAAGTAACTGTAACCAAAAATTCGTAACTGTGAGTAAAGTAAACAAGCTGAATGCAAATGTACCCTAGTGTTAGAGTTTACATTGAACTCAAGTGGTGTTACAAGCCAGAGAATAAAAGTTTTCGGTTAGGGGTTTGTCACCTGCTTGTTCTTATGGATACGTCATCGCTCTAGACCAGGAGTGTCAAACTCATTTTGGTCCGGGGGCCATATCCAACCTACTTTGATCCCAAAGGGGCCGGATCAGAAAACTCATGGTCATATAAACCCCAAAAATAACAATAAGTTCAAATATTTGTGCAGAGAAATGCAAATCTATTACAGAAATCTTTTTTAAGTGATGAACTCTTTCTTATTATAATATTATAATATTATGAACAACCTAAAACTTTAAGAAAAATTCAATTTCAATACAATGTTTTAACATGAACTTGTTTAACATTAACTTGTATAAATAGGAATAAGTAAGTTTTTCTTGGAAAATCCTGCACTCGGCTCCACTTTTCTCATGTTGGACATTTTTCTGATGAGGGTGTCACGGTCAACAGTCAAAACGATCGTCCTTTAAGAGCGTTTGGAAAGAGACAAGTCTTCATTTGTGCTGCTCTGGTGGGAGGGGCCACGTACAGAGACGCTGGAGACGCTGCTGTGATAAACACCACAGAAAATTAACAAGATTTTAATAGAAAATATAATTAAAATATTTTAGTAGAAAATCACCCAAGGGCCACATTAAAGGTCTTGGAGGGCTGGATCTGGCCCCTGGGCCTTATGATTGACACCTGTGGTCTAGAATATCCCACAGTATGACATTAAACAGCTCTATTTCACGTTTATTCAATTACAGGTGGTTTTAGAGCTCAAAAATACCAAGAAAAACAGGTATTCTGACTGTGAGCGTGGTCGCCTCTCCACAGATCTGGACTCTAACTTGGTCCGGTTTGGTCTCCATAGAGATAGAATGGTTTAATGCCATACTGGGAAACATTCCAGACAAAGCAATAACATCTCCATCGAGAAAAGCCACGAGAAACGTCACACAGTGGAGCTTTTAATTTGGACTCAGGTTATTCAAATTGGAAAAAGCTCTGTTTATGATTTAAGATGAAGATTGAACATAAAATCATTTGCACCTGTAAGTGTGCACGTATGTGTTTCATTCATGCACGTCTCAGCGATCCTCACTGATTTTTCCTCATGCCTCCCAATATTGATCCAGCACGGATAGAATTGCTGCCACCAAAAAGCACGATTATAGGATTTTGCCGTTTCGAGCTGAGGAAAGGAGAGAAGAGAAGAGGTGGAGGAGGAGGAGAGAGGAAGGAGCAGATGAGATTGTTGTGAACACAATCAGCCAGGCAGGTAACTGGACCAGAGAGGCACAGATATGGGAAAACGTAGAGAGGTGTACTATGGACACAATGCAGTAATCTGTGATAGTCCAATACTCCGAGTCGTGACTTGGACTTGAGTCAGACTTGAGTCACTATTTTTAGCACTTGAAGCTTGATAAAATGGACTAAGACTTTGGACTGGACTTGGACGTGAAGCTCAATGACTTGGGATTTGACTCGGACTTGAGGCCTGTGACTTGAGAAGACTTGATGCTTCTTCTAAAAATATATGTTTTCATGAAACACTTTTCTCTTTACAGTTGATAAATGTGGTGATTCATTTTACAGGAACAAATTGGAACATGTCCCTCCCACTTCTCTGTTTGTTACTCTGAATGTAACTGAAGTACTGTGATATAGTGTCCTCAAATGCACTGTTGGGCAAGTTACTTTAAAACTGTAATGTGTTATTTATTACTTATTACTGTCATTTCAAAGTAATTCGTTACATTACAATATTACTGCATTTAAAATATAAGGCATTACATTACTTTAAGTTACTCTCACCAAAATAACTGCGAAAAAGCTGAACTTTTGAGCCGTATATGGACTGAACCAGGACTAAACAAGGTCTAAACCAGGACTAAACCAGAGCTGAACCAGGACTAAACCAGGACTATAACAGGACTAACCTCAGACTGATTCCAGGACTGAAGAGGAGGACTAAACCAGAACTGAACTAGGACTAAAACAGGACTCACTGTCAGGACGGGCTCAAAGGTGACGCAGGAGAAAGGACCGGCTTTGCTCCGCACCTCATGGAGGTAAGAGCGGCTGTCGCCTGATCGCTCTTTATGGACACCCTGCTGCGGGGGCTCGCGGTCCTGATTTCAGCAACTATTTGCGGGTACAAGACCCGGTGCAAGATTCTGCTACAGCGCGTAACTTCTACCTTCCTTCAGCGTGTCCAGAAGTCCAACTTTTTGTGCGATGGTTTGCATCGTCCTCTGTCTTTTGGGTGTGAGCGCAGGAGACTTTGTTGGTGCAGAACATTTCGTCGACGTTGTGGATTTTGTCGGAGAGAAAACTTGCAGACATACAGCACTTCAGAATCACACTGATACAGATTGAACATTTATTTAAATTTGGCAGCTGAACATATTCTGTACTGTACTGTTCAGGAGACAGGAGTCCCTTAGCCGATCAGGACACAGCGGGAGGAACGAAATACGTGTTCATACACTAAAAACAAAAGGCATGCAAAATTGCAGTCGCGTCTCCGGCGTTTCACCGCTGCTGATTTCACGGTGATTTTAGCGAATTTCTATGAAGAAAAACCCACCACTTCAATCCAGGTTAAAAAAGCATTGTAACGCGCGTTACTCACATTTGTACCGAGTAAAATATTACAATTTTTCCCCCTGTAATGCCTTACATTACTGCGTTACAGCAAAAATCAACGCATTACTGTAATACATTACTTTTATAATACATTACTCCCAACACTGCTCAAATGTACTACAGTAATGTAAAGTGCAGTACAGTAAAACAGAGGGAGCTACAGAACATGATCCTTCCATTTTAGTGCAGACTACATGACAAAATAACTGTATTTTTAAATTTGAGTTCTTTCTATTCTGACCGTAATGATTCAGACTAAAATCCTGTCAAGACATTTAAAAAGGAGAAAGTAGCGTTTCTACAACTCTTATATAGTAGTAGTAGTTTTATTTGGTCATTTTGCAGCACAAAACAAAACAACAGACTACAACCCCATGGATCGTATGAATATTCATGTATAAATATACCATGACTTCAGGTACAATTTAGTTTAAATTTCATATAAATTGCAAAAATGTAAGCTAGATTTGATACTTTGGTTTAAAGACTTGAAAGGAATTGAAGTTCAAAGCAGACAACTTGGACTTGACTTGGACTTGACTGTATTTGACTTGGGACTTGACTCGGACTTGAGGTCAAACACTTGAGACTTATTTGAGACTTACAAAACAAGCTGACTTACAAACAAAGACATATATTCAAATGCAGCGGTAACACTTTATAATAACTATACATTATTTAGCCTTAATAAAGCATGAACAAAGACTTAATTAATAATGATTCACGCTTAGTAACTACTTAATTACTACGTTAATTAGCATTTAACTTGCACTTAATTCACTTGTGTACTTAAATATGTCTGCAAATTTGAGTATTTATTAAGGTCTCAAAATGACTTAACTAACAGATAACAGAATTATCATTGCATTATTAGTAAATCATTCTCATATTTTACTGATCATTAATAAGTGCTCAAATTAGTACTTAAATATGCTTTTACAAATGCACACACAAATGGTTACTTCATGAGTAATTAAGTAAGAAATAATTATGAGTAACTATTTACAGCACAGGCGTGCAAGTTAAATCCTAATTAAGGTAGTAATTTAAGTAGTTACAAAGCATGAATCATTATTAATTAAGTCTTTGTTCATGCTTTATTAAGGCTAAATAAGGTGTAGTTATTATAAAATTGTTACCAGTGCAGCTTTCGGTTGTAATGCAGGGACTTCTGGGCTCTCGTCAATAATAGAAATGATCAGCATTATTCAACATTTGTGAATTTACCTTTTAGAAATGTCAGCTGAAAGTACAGTCAAATCTATTGCGAAAACTGGCTCTTGCTGCCATCTGGGAGTATCAAGAGACATTTTCTACAATCTGAAATTATCCAACCAGATATCAGCCTAAGGAAATGTTACTGGCCTGGGAATCTGTAGCAGAATATCTATTGGATTTAGCACAAATGCATCTCCACCCATCATGAACACATTCTACAGAGGAACCATCGAGAGTATCCACCCACCTCACCCGCGTATACACCACCAACCTCACCCCTCACCCGCGTATACACCACCAACCTCACCCGCATATACACCACCCACCTCACCCGTATACACCACCCACCTCACCCGCATATCACCTCACCCCATACACCACCCACCTCACCCGCATATACACCACCCACCTCACCCGCACACCACCCACCTCACCCACATATACACCACCCACCCTCACCCGACCACAACCGTCACCCCCACATATACACACTCACCCGCCACCCATACACCACCCACCTCACCCCGTTATACACCACCCACCTCACCCGCATATACACCACCCACCTCACCCGCATATACACCACCCACCTCACCCGCATATACACCACCCACCTCACCCGCATACACCACCCACCTCACCCGCCACACCACCTCACCCGCACCTCACCCGTATCACCCACCTCACCCACATATACACCACCACCTCACCCGCGTATACACCACCACCACCCTCACCCGCATATACACACACCCACCCGCACACCTCACCCGCATACACCACCCACCTCACCCGCGTATACACCACCCACCTCACCCACACCACACCCATATACACCACCACCCACCCGCACATACACCACCCACCTCACCCGCGTATACACCACCCACCTCACCCACATATACACCACCCACCTCACCGCACATACACACACCCACCTCACCCCATACACCACCCACCTCACCCACATATACACCACCCACCTCACCCGCACATACACCACCCACCTCGACCC
Organism: Boleophthalmus pectinirostris; assembly: GCF_026225935.1. Classification (NCBI taxonomy): domain Eukaryota; kingdom Metazoa; phylum Chordata; class Actinopteri; order Gobiiformes; family Gobiidae; genus Boleophthalmus; species Boleophthalmus pectinirostris. The sequence continues at coordinate 3,978,024 of NW_026571047.1, forward strand.
GCATACACCACCCACCTCACACACACCCACCTCACCCGCATATACACCACCCACCTCACCCCCGCGTATACACCACCCACCTCACCCCATACACCACCCACTCACCCCATATACCACCACCCACCTCACCCATATACACCACCCACCTCACCCACCACCCACCCACCCACCCACCCGCATATACACCACCCACCTCACCCGCACATACACCACCCACCTCACCCGCACATACACCACCTGCTTATCACAACTGTGAGTGATGCAAGTCAGCCCACACACAATCCTGTCCTCTAGGGGAGGTACAAGAGACTCTGTTCCTGCACCACCAGACTCATCAACAGCTTCATCCACCAGGCTGTTAGGATGCTGAACTCTCTCCCCTTTATAACCAGCAGGCGACCAGGAAGCAGGAATCTGTGCAGGAATCTGTTGTCCATGAATTATTATTTATTTACATGCTTGGGAGTGAGAAACACAATTTTGATTCTTCATATATTTCGTATGAAGAATTGACAATAAACATTTTTGAACTTGAACTTTGATTTTGTAACTTGTTTGATTTTTACTGTTTGCGCTGAACTAGTTCCTTCTAACAGTTTGCAGTGGTCCAAGTTTATAAGTGCTTTTCACAACTTTCAGAAGTTGGGTTTTGCCAGTCACTGTGAAGCTAACAGCAACACTACCATGCTAACTGTGCAGTTCCTGATTACTGGACACTAAAACACTTGATAAGTAGATGCAGACAGTACACAGTGCACACATTTGATCTCAAAAGCTGCTTATGTAATCTATCTGTACAGGGGCTCAAATGCATGGCAAAGAATCAGGTAGAGGCCCTTTAAGCACAAGATGAACGCTTTAGCTGTTATCAGGGCAAATGTGATTGTTCTGAGCTGCGGCAGTGATGACATGTTCACACACACCACGTCCACATGCATGCTGGGAAAATTGGATTAGGCCTATAGTGTGAACTGGATTTCAAAGTGCATGTAAACGAGGCACTAGGATTGGTGAGGATGTAATTTGAATATCTCATATTGGAGAAGCACAGATGGCATCGACAGCACCGAGCGAGAACAAGCAGATACACGTTGGATGTGTTTACGGACGGTGTGTAAGATTGTGATTTTAAATTTGACCAACAACAAACATGACCTGCCTGTGTCCCCAGACTAGGTTCAACTCTACTGTAGCTTTTACTGATAACAATTCTAATGTTACTTATTCTTAATTACAAAAACCTAAAATGCCTCTCTCTGATATGAATTGTCACTAACTAAACATCATGAATCAGTGCTAGTGCAGCCTCTGCAGCTCAGTGAGTGAATTCTGGAGGTTCTGAGCTTCACATGAGGTCTGTCCATATACTGAGAATGAGACAAACTTGGCTGTGTCTCTATCTGCAGGTTAAGACTCTGGAGACACAGGTTCTGTTGTGATTGTGGTACCTGTAAAATTGTAAGGCTATGTTCAGACTGCAGCCTGAAGTGACCCAAATTTGATTTGATGCTCCTGTGTCTGAACTTTTAATGACAGTTTGAATGACCCGGATCCGTTTTTTTTTTTTCAAATGCGACCAAGGCCGCTCGGATATGTGCTCCTAAAACCGATACACATCCGATCTTTTGACATGCAAGTTCAGTCTGAACGGCCAGGTCACATTCATCCTACCTGCATGTCACAAACTTCTCGTTATACGAAAATTGTGTCTGAACTGTGTGTCAGTGAAGCAGTGAAGCACAGATTATTCCCTCCACACTGTGACTTCGCACCCACACGTTCCTTTCTACAGAAGTTGCTGCCACTGCCCCACAAAACGGCATGGCCAAATACCTCGTTCTTCTCCTTAAAACAAATAAACTGTACATGTTCTGGCTCTGGTATGACATCAACTTTAAAATTTCCAGGTGATCAATGCTGCGTCTATGTTTAGGCAACTTCCCTAAACACTGGACATGCTCGCTGTGTGTCCAGTTGTCGTGTCCTCCAATGCTCATGTGGGACACTTTTGGGGCATTTAAAGTTCACACTGAAGATCACATACAAGTCACAGTCAACTGAAAATGTGAACAATGTCTTAACAAAATCTGATTTCATATTTATTTTTATTTTTTTTTAATCCAAATTGAGCATTAAGCCCTGCGGTCTGATTCCTGATTGTCTGCAGGAGCTAGGGTTTAGGTAGTGACTGTGAGGCAGAAACTGGCAACTCAAATGAGAGACTCGTGTGAGGCTCATTCTGCTTCATGATTGGAAAATTGTTTTAAGCATAGACAATTAGTAGATGCAGCGTTCAATGCTAATGCTATCATTCACTTAACAATTCGAGTCCAGGAAGATTTTCGAATATCAGAGCCAGTCCCCTGCATTTCTTTCCTTCGCATTACCATACAAAACTGTAAATTCTGATTAAACCAGAGGGTGTGAGCTGATACTAACTCATCCGCCACATTTAAGTGAAGTCAGCAACTTATTCAAAGTCGCCCAAATGAACCAAAACAAATATAACGACACCAGCAGATGTACTTCAGTCTGTTTCTGGCGTGAGGTCATGAAATGAGAAATCTTGCACACAGTTCCTTTCAAAGTTAAAGTAAAACCACCAGAGCTTTGTGTTCCTACCACAAAGAGCATGCACATTTACAGACAGACCTGTGTACATGCCTGGTGTAATTTAACCCTCTGTTAGTCCAGACTAAATCACTCTTTATCTGGGAGTGGAGAGTTCCTTCAGAGCTGCTCCCAGGACCACTGCGACTCTGTGGATTATTACTGTGCCCCTAACCTGTTTATGTTGTGTTAATGTATTCTGTTGTGAAGCCCCCAGGATCACTTTGTCCCAATCACAAGCACAGGATCAATATTAATATGCCGGGCCTATGGAGACTCCGAGTTTAGTGAAATGAGAAAGACTTCAAGGCCCTGAACATGATTTATGTTTTTCAATGTGTTTGAGTACATTATATCTTGCCCCAGTACAGAGATATGTGGTATAAGAAACTCTGGGGTCAATATAAGTCTGCAAAACTCTACTGTTTTGTGACAGTTGTTATAAGTGCTTATAAACTCAACATGGTGAATAACCAGGATGCCTCTGAATGCATAAGGTAAGTGAGGAATAACTTTGGAACACTGCAAACTGTTAAAACGAACTAGTTCTGTTTTTCACGTTTTTAAGAGAGTCAAAATCAGGTACAGAGCGTTTAAAGGGCTCATATTACGCTGTTTTCTAATTTATGTAATGTTGTTTCCTCATCACAAACAGACCTGGAGTTGTGTTCTTTGTTCTACCTTGTGATGCCATATGGTAATACAGGAAGTGCTCCACTGTGTTTTTAAAGTCCACACACCTTCAATAGAATCATTTGGATAATTTAAGACCTGGATTGCCAAGCTCTACTAAACTAAAGGTAAAAGAAGCTGTGTTACGGCACGCGGTCAGGCTCTGCCTCGCCCGACTCTCGCTGTTTGTTTCACCGCTTGTGTCTTCTGTATTTGCATGTGCTTGTGTGATACCTGGCCCCTGATTGGTGGGGTGTGGTCCCGTCGCTGTTGGGCTGGCTCCGATGTTCGTCGTGCCGTGGTTGGAGGATTGATGTTACACTCCTCCAATCCCCTAGCCTGATTCATCAGACAGTTTTACTTCGTTTCACTTTGTAGAAACCATCTGACCTTGCAGAGTTAGAATTTGTTCGCTTGATGGTAGTTGGGTACTTTTTATCATTTAACCAATCACTGCTATTTGGTCATGATGTATGTAATGCGCCGCTAACGGGGGCTAACTATCTTTTCCAAAATCCCATAGGAAGAAGGTCAATAACGTCTTTCCCCTTGATGAAATTCACCAAACATTCTCTTTGTTCCAGCTTTAAATCCTCGATCTGGGGAATCCTTGACAACACAGAATGTCTGATTGGCTGGTGCCCGAACTCACTCTTGCGGGTCTACTGTAGTGTATTTTGATTCCTGACCAAGTCGCTGGAGAGAAATTAAATCGAGCAGAGGCACTAGGTGGCACCAGCCTGGCTTCCAATCCCTTTCCTGATCATCCAACCCTTCATCCCATAAAAGTCCCGTGCGCCTGTTCCTCCTGGCGGCTGGGTTTCAGTTTCAGCTCGTCACACTCCATGATCGACGTGTCTCTTGTTGTCTCCTACTGCCAAGTGTGAATTGTGTATTTGAGACACTAGAGTTTGTTATTGATCTATCGCTTTTTTGTAATTGCCTTGGCTCGGCCCTTGGGCATTTACATTTTCTTTGATTTAACCTTATCCATTTAGAATATTGTTTAGTTGTATTGAGAATTCAGATTTTAAAATTTTATGTAAAACCTCCATTATTGTGTTATTGTACTTACTTGCATTTACTATATAAAAGCCAATTAATATTATCCTGGTTCATCAGCCGGTTTCACTTCGTAGAAACCGTTTGACTTCGCAGCATTAGGATTTGTTCACTTGAGGGAAGGTGGGTACTTTTTTTTTCATTTAACCAATCTCTGTTATTTAGTTGTGATGTATGTAATGCACCACTAATGGGGCCAACTGGTATATTAAGCTTTTCCCAAATTCCGTAGGAAGAAGGGCAATAACGTCTTTCCCCTTGATAAAATTCACCAAATGTTCCGGCTTTAAATCCTTGATCTCAGGAATCGTTGCCAACACTGAATATATGGCTCTTGCTCATTGGCTGGTGCCTGAACTCGCACTTCTGGGGTTTTCGTAAAACTAACTTAATATTACATCACATCTTTTTTGTGTTATTTTCCTTTGTCCCTAGCACTGGTTTGTAACAAGCTGTTAACTTGAAAATTACCTTCATGACATCACAAGGCGGAAAAGAGCATTTTGAGCTTTGGAGATGTAAACAGACTAATAATAAAGTGTTACTCAGACATGTATGAATGAAACAAAACACAAGCTCCAAGTCTGTTTTTGAAGAGGTAACAACATTCACATGACTTAAAGCTCACAAGTGTCCATTCTGTGTAGTAAAGGACCTTTAATGTAATCATTTTGGTTTTTCAGAACTGCTTTATCTACACTTTTGCAGTCTAAATGTCAAAGAGCTGATCCAGGTTCTTAGATTTCATGTGGTTGCATTGCACATACTTACATAGATGAGCAGAGTGCAGATGTAGCAGACTTACCAGACATGTGCTCATCTTATTAGTCACACTCGATATCTTCAAGAGGGGAATTCTGCAAAATCGACTTTTTGGAGCTTTCTACCATATTATAACATTGTTCTGTCATCAAAAAAAATGTTAGTATGTTTTAGAGTCATACATGCATGTTTGAGTAATTTAGAAGAGCTTTAGGAGAGATTCCTGGGCCCTATTCAAACCATATTTATGGCGAGCTGTAAGATTCTGTACAAGACTCTGCCCACAAGCCTACATCACCCATGCTCCCACATGACAATCCTCCATAAATATACAAAAATACAAAAACATGATACAAAACTGTACACAGCATCTTGACAAACCTGATGTGATGTGTAGTAGTTTGATTGTGTTGTGATAGTGCTCTGAAGGGGGAGTGACTTGGCGTGGAGATACAGTATTTTCTAAACAATAAAAGGTAACATGCTGATGTGAATATGTGATGTGTTAGCAGTTAATGCCCCATAGAAGTAAAATACTCCCTTTTTATGAAAATAAGTGTTGTCATATAGTTTTCTGAATCTAATCATAACTACTGTCCCACCGGAAGGAGGCCCCGGGGAAGACCCAGGACACGCTGGAGGGTCTATGTCTCTGGGCTGACCTGGGAACTCCTTGGGGTCCCCTCGGTGGAGCTGGAGGACGTGTCTGGGGTGAAGGAAGTCTGGGAGTCCCTGCTTAGACTGCTGTCAACACAATCTGCCCTCGGATAAGCGGAAGAAAATGGATGGATGGAAAACTACTGTAATTTATGCTGCATTCATTTATCCATCCACCTCCCACTCGGATCTCAGATATGACATCAGGTCTACGCTTCAACTGTTTCAGTATGTTTCATGTGGAGAAAAACGTGGACTCTAACCGTAAAGCTGTTGTTGCTTTAGCACTGGCTGAGTACCAGGCTCCACAATAAGTCTGTGCTTCAACTACACAACCTCCAGGAAGAATTCAGTATAATAGTATAATTCAGTATAATTGAGTATATTAGTGAAGTGAAAGCCTTGGTCATGTGATAGTCGATCATTTTGGCACATTACCTAGCAGGAAATGGGCTTAAAACATGGGTGATACTGACTCCCAAACCCACAGGCAGTGATACGGACGCAATAAAGTATCGTAGTAATACATACGCAGTAAGGTACTGTAGTAATACATACGCAGTAAGGTACTGTAGTAATACATAGGCAGTAAGGTACTGTAGTAATACAGTAAGGTACTGTAGTAATACAGATGCAGTAAGGTACAGCAGTAATACGGGTGACTGAAATTGTCCTTTAAACCACCAAAGCTCCTAACACAATGAAAACACTTCATACTTAAAAGTGACACTGGGCACAGCCATCTTTGATTCTATCTCGGTCTCTTTCCACGTTCTTCCAAGTTCCGCCATCTGAGGAAAAGGGGCGTGTCAGTGTGTGTTGCTAAGCAACGTCCATGGACCTCTGAGTCAGATGGATAAATGAACGCATTAGACAGGTTTTGGCCTTTGTTTATATTATGGTTGCTAGTTAACAGAACTGGATTACCTCTGCATACGTCATAACTGATGCCCATGTCCAACTGAAAAGTTAAATTATAAACTCACCAGAAAAAAAAAAAAAAAAAAAAAAAAAAGATAACTGACAAAACTAGATACAATTGTTAGTAAAACCTTAAATATAAATGATGTTAACTGTGTAAATGTATGAATGACCACACAATATTAAATTAGTTTCATTCAAATAAAAGCTTTCAGCAAAAGTTTCCAGAAAATTCCTCCTCAACTTTCCAAATCCTGACCTTGATTGTGTCTTCATCACAACAGAGCACACGCACCTCTTCAGGCCTGAAATCACAGCCCATTCCCCCAAATGAGGGGCTACGGAGCGGAGCGTCATTATAATCAGAGGAGGAGAGCGGAGAGCACCAGAGAGGGGAGAGAAAGCCCCCGACCTCACCCCACAACGGAGCGCCATACCCGGGCACAGGCTGCAGGGCTGCCAGGTCACACCGAAGCAACAAGCCAGTCTGTAAACACAAGCGTGGTCCCACCGGGCTGTTTTATATTTTTACCAAATTGACTTTTTACAGTGAGTGTGTGGAGATTGGAGGGTCAGCGGGGTTGGTAGGTGGTAGAGGGGGAGTAGTTGTTTCTCTTGATAAATTCACAGTTTTCATTGCTTTTTGATTGTCTGAGATCCAGAACACACACTTCTCCAAAACATTCTCAAGATGTATTGGTGTGTTTGATTATCCATCTATCCCCCGCTCAGATCTGGAATATAACGTCACATTCACACTTTAAGTGTTTTATTATGTTCGTGCATAGACTGTATATATGAATGGACATAGCTCACGCGCTAGCCGCCCCGTACCAGTTTTCCATGTCTGACTGGAAGAAAAACGTGGACGCCACTGGAAATCTGTTATTGTTGTTGTTTATCTTCTGTTAGTGACTCTAGGGACATTTAGCAATATCCATTCAAAAAAAAGTCTGTGTTCAATATTGGCCTCATCACAACACTGACCACCACAACACCGACCACCACAACACCACAACACCACAACACCACACAACACACCAACACAACACCGACCACCACAACACTGACCACCACAACACTGACACCACAACACAACACCGACCACCACAACACCGACAACCACAACACACACAACACCGACCACCGACAACACCGACCACCACAACACTGACCACCACAAACACCACCACCACAACACCGACCACCACAAACACCGACACCACAACACAACACCGACCACCGACAACAACACTGACCACACAACACAACACTGACCACACACCAACACAACACACCACCACAACACCGACAACACACAACAACACCGACACCACAACACTGACCACCACCACAACACCGACCACCAACAACACTGACCACCACAACACACCACCACAACACACCGACCACACACAACACCGACCACCACACACCAACACTACCACCACAACACCGACAACCACAACACACACGACCACCACAACACTGACCACCACAACACTGACCACCACAACACCGGACCACCACAACACCGACCACCACACACAACACAACACAACACCGGACCACACACAACAACAACAACAACCACAATACCGACCACCACAACACTGACAAACCACAACTGACCACCACAACACTGACACCACATGACCACCACAACACACAACACACCACCACACTGACCACACACACACACCGACCACCACAACACGACAACACCGACACACAACAACCAACCACAAAACACGACCAACAACACCAAAACACAACACAACAGCCACTGACACACAACCACAACACTGACCACCACAACACCGACCACCACAACACAACTCAACACCGACACCACCACACCACACAACACCGGACCACCACACCACCACAACACAACACCGCCACCACAACACAACACCACGACACACTGACCACCACAACACCGACAACACCACAAACTCACACACACACACACAACCACACACACACACCACACACACAAACACACACCACCACACACACACACCACACCACAACACCACAACCGACAACCACAACACCACAACACCACCACACAACACCACAACAACCCACACAACACTGACCACACACAACACGACACACACACAACACCGACCACCACAACACTGACCACCACAACACACAACACCGACCACACAACACAACACCACACACACCACACACCCACCACAACCACACCGACCACCACAAACACTGACCACCACAACACAACCGACCACCACACACTGACCACCACAAACACCAGACCACCACAACACTGACCACCACACACCACAACCCAACACCACAACACCACACAACACCGACCACCACAACACACACACAACACACACAATACCGACCACAACACAACACACAACACGACCACCACAACACTGACCACCACAACACCGACAACCACAACACAACACCGACCACCACAACACTGACCACCACAACACTGACCACCACAACACTGACAACCACAACACAACACCGACAACACGACCACCACCACAACACTGACCACCACAACACTGACCACCACAACACTGACCACCACAACACCGACCACCACAACAACACACCACAACACAACACACACACACACTGACCACCACAACACCACACCAACACTGACCACACAACACCGACCACACAACACTGACCACCACAAACACAACACCGACCACCACAACACAACCACCACAACACACCGACCACCACAACACCGACAACCAAACCCATAGGCAGTCAGGCATTGCAGTAATATGAGTGACTGAAATTAGTTGTCACTAGGCAACATCCTCGGACCTCCGAGTCAGATGGATAATTGAACGCACTGTGAGTTTGGTCACTGGTGAATCTCCCCGAGTTCAGGTGAGTGTGATTGACAGGTGGATTAGCCAATCAGGCACACTTATGGTCTGTATTAAAATAAATATGGCTGCTTATGAGGGAAAAAAAAAAAAAGTATAATATGATAAGGAAGATGAAGATGGCCTTGTGTCGTTTTCAGTGGCCTGTGCTATTTGGCATAAGACTGGTACGAAAAAAAACAAAAAAACAGACACATCATTCTGCATTTGTCACGCAACTTTTCTTTAACAAATGATTGTATTTTTAGTTAAAAGTTAAAAGCCCATGGGCACTAATGTTGACAGTTTTAAACACTGGCTGAATGTCACTGTCACCTCTAACCTCTCATTCACTACACAGACCTGCACTATTCAGAGGACTCATAGCTCCTTATTCACAGAGCCATTCAGACACTCAGCTCACTGCCTACTTTCTTTTCTTGACTCTGGTATTTGACTGCGAAAAAAAAAATTAAAAAATTGCAACAAATACATTAAAGCAAAGGAAATCTTGCTGACTTCCTCCTTCAGTCCATAAATAATATGTAAATGAGTATAATTAATCATTGACAAGCAGTGTCTGTAATAAGCGTCCATAGGGATGAGCTACAACGCAAAATAAAAAATAAAAATGACTTTTCATTTTTGAAAACAAATCTAAATGGCTTATTTCACTGACATAAACAATACAGACTTGAAATGAGTTCCATTCCATCCTATTCTGCAAAATAAACTATGTATCACCAGGCTATAATTGTTTCCCCTCACTCACCCAAAGTTGGATGTGGAGTGATTCGTGCATGTTTGAAGAATATTTAATCATTTATTTTCAAGACAGAGTTTTCACTGTCACCTGCCTGCTCTATATTTACTTGGCAGCGTCGTGTCACATCATGCTCGCCTCTCGCTTTTCTGCAGGTGTCCATCGAAGGTGCTGACAACTGCTCAGCTCTTTGTTGTGTTGACGTTTATGGCCACTGCAGCTCCCACTGGGTAATACAGTTTGTTTGTTTCTTTAAATAAGTAAATTTAGATGAATATTGTGATTTAAAATGTGCAAATTCTAACATAATGATCCATGGGTGTCATAGATTAGAACAGTAGAGCACACACAAGCATGATATGTCTTTATAAAGCGACTGTGACTGTGAAATACGGGATAATCTTTCTGCAAAACAAACAAAAGTGGATTTACAAATACAGATTTGGCAGTGATGACCTTCAAGCAGACATGTGATGGTGCGTGTCCTCTTCACCGGGCTGCGTGCGGGAGCAGAGGCGAGAGGGTCTGAGCGGGGCAGCGTGGAGAAGAGCTGTCCCAAAACAAGATAATAAGAGGACAGGACGCCCGGGACGCAGAGGTCAAGCGCTCGGGACAGAGACGTGCCTGGCAACCGCAGCATTAAACAGATGGAGCAGATGAGGGACGTGTTTGTGCTGTTTGAGGAGAGGAGACGGAGAGGTCAGCGATGGTGGTCAGCGTGGAGGACTCCAGAGCATAATTCAATCATGGTTGGTTGGGTGGTGTCCATATTGATGGTTTTGGGTGACATCATTTTGTGTTCTAGTGGAGGAATGGCTAACAGAGCAGAAGAGACTGATCTATGTGAAGCACTCATGAGATGAAGACGCATGATCAATCTGGGAATATCTCCAGCCAAGAGCAATCTGGAGATAGCGTCGCCATGTTTGTTTTTGTGGTTGTGTGCTTTACTTCAGCCGTCGCCATAAATTTTCAATGTGATATTGTTTTTTTATCATCAAAAACATACCGGGACTTGTATTTTGTTTCATTCACGCTTGTGAACTTTGACTCTTGTTATAATGTTGTTATGGTCCAAAAAACAGACCTGCAGTTGTGTTATGTTTCATTCATATGTTTGAGTAACTCTTCATTATTTCTGTCTACATCTCCAAAGCTCAAAATGACAGAATGGAGGAGTGGGGAGTCTGTCATTACATTATAATGTCATCGCAAACAGACCTGGAGTTGTGTTTTGTTTCATTCACACGTGTTTAACCCACAAACTTTGCATATTTAGGAGTTTTTCTGTCATACATGTCTAACCCCCAAAAAGCAGTTTTGGCATATTTAAAAGTTCATATTTATGTCAATTTTGAGACTATGAATGTAAAATAAAAAGTGACTGAAAGACAAAACTCACCTCTGTTAGAATAAAGCAGCAGTGAGCTTCTATAGAGCTGTTTACTTTCTGTATCTAAGACTATGTTCAAAACTGCAGCCTGAAGTGACCCAAATATGATTTTTTTTCAAATATGACCCAGGCCACTTGGATATGTTCTCCTAAAACCAATACATATACAATCCAGGTCACATTCATCCCACCTACACATCAGGCTTGGAGTCTAGTCAGAGCATGGAGAATTAGGTTAGTGTTAATTAGTATTTAGGGGAATCGTTGTATTCAGGCCAAATTGGAGGGGCCTTATCGGAAAAGGGCAGTTTTTGAAATGACTGCTAAAGAAATGTCCGAGCGCGGCTACACACAGTCCTGGCTCCTATGCAGGTTGTTTTCACCAGTGCCAATAGCTTCGGTTTGACATTTAACTTGTAAGCAATTTTATATTTGTTATTTTTTATATCTCACGTCGGGAGAATTGGGGGGTTGGCGTACCCCCACGTACCACGCCCACCACATGCTCGTCCCTCTCTTCTTTAAATACAAAGTGGTATCTAAATTTCCAAGACACAAATGCGTTTTTGCCCTTGGACTGCTGGCTCTATTCTACTGGCTCCTCGACCTCGTCCAGTGTGTGACTGATGCCACCAAGACGTTTACATCGCTCTTACTGCACGTGTTTTGTCTGGGTTTCCAGCAATGAGTGGAATTATCGTAATAAAAAATAAATACATTTTAAAAAGGGATATAGCTCAAAATGTGAAAACAGGAAAATACCACCGTGTAATCCATTTATTTCAACAAAGTAACTGTAATCCAATTACCACTCATTGAAACAGTAACTGTAACTGAATACAGTTACTCATCATTTGTACTCTGTTTATGTAATGCCGGTACATGTAATCTGTTCCTCCCCAACACTGGAGATCACATACAATTCGTGGAAATGTGGACAACCTTGCAAAAAAAAATCTGATTTCTCAAAAAAATCCAAAATGAGCATTAAGCCCTGCAGTCTGAACGTCGTGTAAGAAAAGACCCAAGGCTTGAACTTTTTCTGGCCATGCCAAAGTGACAACACACATCGCATGGAGGCACACGTGAAAATCAAACTCAATACTGAATCGAATTGAAACACCAGAATCGAACAATATGATCTTTTTTTTTTTGAGAATCGTTTCAGCCCCAGTGTGAATGAAAGAAAACACAACTCCAGGTATGTTTTACGATTCGATAACAACATTCTAACAAGACTTAAAGCTCACAAGAGTCAGTTTTGTGTAATATAGAGCCTCCATGGCAGTATGCATAGTAAATATATCCTCCTTATTTATATACGTATGAGTTTGTGTGAATACTATTTACCTGTCACATCACATTGCTGCTCAAAATGACAGCCCCATTTGAGTGTTCTTCCATTTCCATTTATCAAGTGTTATCAGTGAGAGAAATAGACCCGGGCTGAAGCATCCGTCTCCAGACTTCAGCCTCCTCTGCTCTTGTGTGTGGGCTGATGGAGCTGCTGTTGCCTTAAGAGTCATTTATGCTCTACGTTCTAGACACATACAGATACGCACGGAGGCTTCTGTCCATCCCCTGAGTTGTTCTGTCCGTCAAATCTTTGCGACAGAGCAGTGACTGAGCTGACCACTGGGGGCAGTAGTGAGCACAATTTGACACAGAAGGCACCTTTTACAAAACAAAACCGTGTATAGATGCATCAAGAATTTCGGACTTCCGGTCATTGTGCAATTCATACTGGGAAGGATTTTCCGAATAAGTGAGCATCAAACCTCCATGTTTGTTTTCCCACTGGGATGCGTCTATTGTCAAAGTCGATCTTTTCAAGTCTTTTGAATCATATCACTTTTGTTTCTGGTTCTGATATTGTCATATTTTAGTTTTGGGATTCGGACATTGTAATTTTGTGGTTGTTGGATCCCAACAGCAGAAAACGGCTCAAGAAATTTGTTTGCGAACTCCATAAATGCAAAAAAGAATCAGATGTGTGTGACTGCAAACCTCTGTTCAAACTGTTTCCCTTCCCAACGGAATTGAAAAATAGTGAAAGTTGAAGGCGATGGGCAGGATTGATCCACAGGAAAGGACCAAAAAGGAAACCTCTGACTGTCTAAATCATCCTGAGTTTGCAGCAAACATTTTGTATGTGGAGCAACATCAAAGCGGGATCCCGGTCTCTTACTCAACTTTGGTTACAAATTTAAAAAGTCAACGCCAAAGCGAAAGGCACCAACTGTTCCCCAAGAAACACCTTCCACTGCAAAGAGACCAAGACATGATGTTGCTGTAAAACCACAAGAACAAGAAAGTGCAGCTCAGTCTGTTTGTCTTCTGCACCTCTCACAAACGGGATCCTGCTTTGTTGGCTCCACATACAAAATGTTCACTGCAAACTCAGGATGATTTAGACAGTCAAAGGTTTCCTTTTTCGTCCTTCCTGTGGATCAATCCTGCCCATCACCTTCACTTTTCACTATTTTTCAATGGGAAGGAAAACTGTTTGAACAGAGGTTTGCAGTCACACACGTCTGATTCCCTTTTGCAGTTATGGAGTTCACAAACAAATTTCTCGAGCCGTTTTCCACTGTTAGGATCCAACAACCACACAATTACAATGTCTGAATCCCAAAACTAAAATATGACAATATCAGAACCAGAAACAAAAGTGATATGGTTCAAAAGACTTGAAAAGATCGACTTTGTCAATAGACGCATCCCACTGGGAAAACAAACATGGCGGTTTGATGCTCACTTCCCAGTATGCATTGCGCAATGACCGGAAGTCTGAGATTCTTGATGCATCTATTGGGATAAATGGATCAGTTTGATAAAACACTTTTTTGGACACTCGAAGATGCTTTACATTCTGAATAAAGAGATAACAATAATAATTCTGTATAAAAATGTATTCCGCTTTAAAAAGACCATGTAAACACTTAATTCCTAATGAGAATGATTATTCGGAATTAAATTTGATTCCGAAGTAAGTGGGAGGTTTATTCTGATTTTAAAGCCAAACTAATTTTTTCCTCGATCATGTAAATGTTTATTCTTCTTAAAAATAATTCCAGTGGTTCAGTTTATGTTCGTTGTGTCGCCCTTCTGATGTGATCCGGACGATCCAGCTCCACCAGTCCTGACTTCGGACTTTCATCCACGTCTCTTTGGATTTGTGAGTGGGATGTGGGAGTGGGCTGAGGTAGAGCAGCCTCACACTCAGTTTGTCTTCTTCCTCCTTCTCCGACACTCTTCCCGTCTCCTCCTCAGCTGACAGACGTAAAGCGTGATGAGAGAATTCTCCAGCTGCTGTGCAATTATCATCAGAACCACTGCGCAAAAAGTTTGGATAGTGTTTGTGTCCGTGGCGTAACGACAAACCGAGATGACAGAAAAGCTAGAGATGAGACACTATTTCCCGCAGGTATCGATTAAAAAAGTCCCATTGACAGGACAGAGCAGAACTTTTCTTGAGTAGCTTTAGAATGATCTGGAGCTGCATCAGAACAAGTATAAGAGCACATAGACTGGTATTAGCACTAGTGAGGGATTACATAGATATAAAACCACTTGGGAATTTAAAAAAGAAAGTACTACCATTTAATGTGGAAAATCACATTCTCTTATCTATGAAACAGTGTTTATCATCATGTTGTTGGAATTGGTATGAAGTATTCAGTCTGTTCCTCTATTCCTTCCTATTCCTCTACACATTTTGAAGTAACTCCATTCTTAGTTAAGTAAATTTTGGGGATTTTTCTACCCACTTCTGCCTGTCAGTCTCCCAGATTCAACAATGACACACTTCACCTCTTTGTAAAGTATTGGAGCAGTGTGGATTCTGGATCTCAGGCAACAGAAGGCATTAAAGTGTTGCTGAATGTAACTTCTTGCTTGTACAGAGGTGAGTGTGCTGTCTCCATGGTGTTCTCTGTGGGGGTGGAGGAGAGGTCAGAAAGTCAGGCACAGGTTTGAGATTTGAGCTGGAAAGAGTCAATGATAAATATCTATGACTTGGAAAAGGAACTCTCCAACACTGTACAGATACTTGCAGTGAGGGGTGGTCGATATCTTGATATTTAAAATATATCGAGATATTTTTAGACACAAAATGGTCATATCATATATATCAATATAATGCTTATATTTAATTCTGATTTTGCCTCTTCACTTGTTTGTCTTCTCTGTGTGCACCCCTGCCTCCTTGCTTTTCTTACCCCTCCCTTCGTGTGTCCCCCATCAAACACAAACCTACAAAAACTGTCAATCGTTTGAGCTCCGTTTGTGCTGCAAAAAGTTTTGTTTGTGCTGCTATAGTTATGCTAGAGATATTAATGCTTAGGGCTGTAACAGTACATGTATTCGTGCTGAACCGTTAAGGTACAGGACATGTGGTTCAGTGCAGGGCTGTGAATGAGTGACTTTACACAATTTGTGTGTTTACCACAGCGCTTTATAGTTAGGGCGGCCGCCTTGACTACATCCCTTCAGACCATGTGAATCCTCACAAAACTACGGGATAACACTTTATAATAACTACACCTTATTTAGCCTTAATAAAGCATGAACAAAGACTTAATTTAATAATGATTCACACTTAGTAACTTCTTAATTATTACCTGAATTAGCACTTAACTTGCACTTAATTCACCTGTGCTGTAAATAGTATCTCAATACTTCTTAATTACTCATGAACTAACCATTTGCATGTTTACAAATGTATATTTAAGTGCAAATTTGAGCATTTATTAATGATTAGTAAGCCATGAGAGAATGATTTACTAATAATACAATGCAATGATCATTCAGGCAGCTGTTATCTGTTAGTTAAGTCTTTCTGTGAGCTTTTCTAAAGTGAAGACTAATTATGTTTATTAAGCATTTGTTAAGGTTGGTCAAATTCCAGAGAAACAATAATGCATTACTAGTAAATCATTCTCTCATGGCTTATTAATCATTAATAAATGCTCAAATTTGGACTTAAATATACATTTACAAATGCACACACAAATGGTTAGTTCATGAGTAATTCAGTAAGAAATAACTTATGCGTAACTATTTACAGCACAGGCAAATGAAGTGCAAGTTAAGTGCTAATTCAGGTACTAATTAAGTAGTTAGTAAGCGTGAATGATTATTAATTAAGTCTTTGTTCATGCTTTATTAAGGCTAAATAAGGTGGAGTTATTATAAAGTTTTACCACCTACGGTCTTCATGCCGTGGTCCAAAATGACTAGCCAGAAATCTGAGGACTGAGTAAAACTGAGTTGAGTAAACATTCTGGAAGTGTTAGTGCTGTGCTTTACTTCTTGAAAAGTTTTGTTTACTGTTTACAAGGAATACATTTTTCATAATATTTCATACATTTGTTGCTTATTTGAGAATATTTTATTTAACTTATTAGTATTACTAAGCAGCACTTTACATTTATATTATTTTCCCATTTGTTAAAACAAATAAACAAGTAAATGGCTTTGTATTTTGTTCCCATACTGTACCGAGAATGAACCCAGCTGTGACCTCAAAACCGAGGCATGTACCAAACCGTGATTTTTGTGTACTGTTACACCCCTATCAATGATTTTTTGTAGGTCAAATTAGGTTCAGCCAGCCCGCAGGAAGCTTCAGAATTCTGTAAAACGGCCCAAAGTGGTGTCAATATTTATGCTTTGTTTGTGCTGTTTTGTGACGCAAAAATTTTTGTTTGTGCGATTATGATTCTTAAGATATTAGCAGTTTTATTTTTGACCGTCATCCAGCCCCTCATAATGTTAAATTGACAGAAAATTATATGAAATGTTTGTATTTGGTTTGTGCTGTTTTGTGCTGTGTGGAAATGACACAGCGGACAACAGCGGTTTTAGCAAATCTAGTGGAGAGAAACAATCTCAGACTGTGGAAAATCTTCATTATTATATAAAATATGAATCAAAAGCAAGTGACTAAAAACTGATACAGACTTTTGGGGGTTATTTTGTTACGTTTCCTGTACAGAGGGTGTGTTCTACATGTATCTCTATTGCCGGAATGTTCAGCAGTGACTATGGTGATACAAGTCTGAAAAACTGGATTTCAGCAGGGTATTTCCAGGAGCCTGTGATCAGCTCGAGCGTTCATGCAAAGTGTCAATATCTTCACTCGGACTCCAGAAAGTATTTTATCTCTCCCAATATTTGTGTGTGGAGCGCTGACTCGGCCGTAAGCAATTATGCAAATGAGCGAGTGTGGTGGGCGTCTGTCATCCCCGCGTTAGTTACTACCCCGGAGGAGATCGAGCGAGTCATGTGGAACTGTAAATATGGGAGGGGAAGAGCCCGAGTTTCTATTGTGACCATCGTAATTTTAACGCCGCTGTCTGACTCTCCAGCCCGCCGAACCCTATTTCACTTTTACGAGCTTTAACGTAATGAGGAAAAACAAACGCACAAACAAAAGCAGCGAAGTGTACACAACGCTCACTTCAGATGCAGTCGGTTCTATCTCTCGGCTGCATCTCTGGAGCTGCCACAGTGTTTATTTGAAGCTGACCTATTCTGCAAAGTGAACTTTTCAGAGCTTTTCACCATGTTGTTTCCTTCTCTTTCACCCCCTGAAGTTGTATTTGGATTGAATCATGCGTGGAAGTCAGAGGATGTGTTTCTATTATTAATTTGTTTTATTAATCTGTCATTTTAGATCAGTATTGTGATTTAAAATGTCCAAATTATAACGTTCCTCAGATATGGACTGACAAACTGACTAACTAATTAACTTTTTTCTGGTTGAGGGGTTCACTACCTGTTTACCTCCAGATGTTCAGCTACGTTCAGACAGCAGGGCTTAAAGCTTGATTTGGATTTTTTTGTGAAATCTGATGTTTTTGCGAGGTCAATCACATTTCCAGTTAAATGTGACTTGTATGTGACTCCAGTGTGAACATTAAACGGCCCAAAAGTGTCCCACATGTGACACTGGAGACACGACGACGTCAACCGCAGCGAGCGTCTCTGTGTTTACGGAAGTTGTCCAAACATGGATGCGAGCATTGAGCACCTGGAGATTTTAAAGTTCCTCTCGTACCGGAGCCAGAACATGAACAACTTACTTGTTTTAAGGAGGAGATTGAGAAGGAGAAGGACGAGGTTTTTGGTCGTGGTGTTTTGTGGGACAGTGGCAGCGACGTCCATTTAAAGGAACGTGTGGATGTGGAGACGGAGCCAAGAGTGGTGAGTGGTGATGTGCTTCACTTCAGTGACACAGAGTTCATTAACAATTTTCACCTACTTCAGCGCAGAATAGTGACGTTTGTGTCTTGTTGATAACGTGTAGGTGGATGAATGCACTTTGCCCATTCAGTCACATGTCAAAAGATCAGATATGTATCGGTTTCAGGAGCACATATCCAAGTGTCCTGGGTCGCATTTGAAAAAATCTGATCTGTGTCGTTCAGACTGTCATTAAAAGATCAGATACAGGAACATAGGGGCCAAAAAATCGGATTTTTTCACTTCAGGCTGAACATAGCCTAAGTTGCTTTGTCTGAAGTGTTCCACAGTATGGCATTAAAATGAGTCTCGCATTTAGTCAGTCAGTTAGGGTCATTTAGGGTGTTTATTTTCCAAAAGTACACTGCAAACATGCATTATTACTGTGAGCGGTCTCGCCTCTCCACAGATCCAATCTTTTAATTTGGCCTTGTGCTGTGTGTGCTGTTGTGCTGCTTGTCTCCATGGAGATAAGCAGGTATTAAACTTACTTAACTAGAGTAATGCCAAAACTTTAAGTAAGAGAGCCAATATATATACTTTTTTTGTGTGTAATATTTTGATTTTAAATTTCATAAACATGACCTGACTGTTAATCATCCCTAGATATGAGGTAAACATGTTCAAATCAAATATAGTTTTCACTGATAACTATTGTAAAGCTGATTTATTCTTAATTACAAAAACATTAAATGTGATAGGCAAGTTTATGTTATATTTTGGTGTTTTGTTTCTCAAGATCAGAAATCAGAATGAGCCTCACATTGATCTCTTACTTGGGTTGCCAGTTTCAGTGCAGAAATCCAGTTGTTTTAAAGATAAAATGCCTCTCTCTCAGATCTGAATGGTCTCTACCTAAACCCAAGCACCTGCGGCATCATGAGTCTAGTGCTAGTGCAGCCTCTGCAGGTCAGGGAGGGAATTCGGGACTTTCTGAGCTTTCACATGAGGTCGGAAGATAAACTGAGAATGAGACAAACTTGGATGTGTCTATCTGCAGGTTAAGCCTCTGGAGACACAGGTTCAGAAAGTGTGTAACTTTCCTGGTGGAGTATGACATCCATCTCCACAGAGACAAACAGGAGACGCCACTAGGCCAGTTTACAGGTGAGATCTATGAAGCGGTGATCTGACTCACAGTAAGAAAGTAGGTTTTTAAAGGAATTTTTGAGCAATAAAAACATCCATAATTGAACAAATGCATCCTATATAGGTTTGTACCATATACCTGAAAAGTTACACAGTGCACCTTTAAACCAGTAACAGCACATTTTTTGGAGTATAAGTCACACTTTTTTCATGGTTTGGGTGTTTCCTGCGACTTATACTCCAGTGTGACTTAAAATTTTCACACTGACAGGCACGAGAGGCTCTAGTCTTGTGTGTCAGTATCTGCTGCTCCTCTTCCTCCTGTACCACTGAAGGTAGAAAGCGCTGCTCATTTTGCAGATTACAAGCTGCAAGTAGTGAAATCTGCAGCTGAAAATGGTAATCAATCAGCAGAAAGAAAGTTTGGAGTGAGTGAGAAACTTGTGACACCGGGAGGATGCACCATGAAACTTTCCTGAAGTCACTGGATGGATGGACAAAGTCTGGACTTCAGTGACACCGAATCCATCCTGTTGGGATTCAGAAAGACCCAAATAATTCTAACTGGAACTGATGCTGAGTCTGACGACAGCTGCACAGAAGAGGAAGCGGTGCTCTGTTTACCTCCGGAGGTCGAAGCCGAGTTGCTCAGAAGTGACACAGAGGATGAAGAATTGAATGGATTTAGTGATTTGGAGTGAGATGGAGAGTTTGTTAAACTTGTTCTGTTCTGTTGTTTATGTTATAGTTTATCTGAAGAACTGTTCATATGTGACGTTAACAGACTGTGTTCTCTGTTCTATTGTTATTACTACAACTTGACTTTACACAGGAAATGTGAAATAAATTTCCCCCAAATAGTGCGACTTATAGTCTGGTGTGACTTTTTTTTTTCTTCTTCATTACGCATTTATTGGCTGGTGCAACTTAAACTCTGGAACAACTTAAAGTCAGAAAAATACGGGTCATACCTTCCTTTTAAGTAAGATTACTCAAGTACAAGTCAAAAGCATGCATTTGTATTATTACTCAAATAAAACTCAAATGTACTGGTGAAAATTCTACCCAAGAAAATTATGGAAACGTATAAATCAAGAATAAAAAGTCAGATCAACTTTGTCAAACACCATTAACCATGAAGCTTTTATCACTTTGGTGTAGAAGCGTGTAAACCGGAGAACTTGACAAAGTGTCCATTGTCTTTTACACGTGCAGCTCCGACTCAGCAGGATTCTAACGTGACGGTGATTGACACGAGCGGTAAAGACAGTAAAGAGTCGTATATCAGCAGGTCTGTGGGACTGGCTCCGCCCTCACCGCCGTATTTCACTTCCTCACTTCCAAACGGGACGAGCGGTGACAGGAGCACACAGACCAATCAGGAAAAAGCAAGTGCCAGTAAACATATGAGGCAATAAAAGAATAATGGGCGGTCTTGTTTAGTGATAAAATGATCTTAAAAATATACTGTGATGAGGTGTAATGGTGATTTTATAATAATAGTAATCTAAAATGTTTTTAAAGAACTCACAGATGGAGTTCAAGGGTCCATATGACATTATCCTTTGGTCTTTGGTCAGAGCATTTTCATTCATTCATTTATTTTATTCTGTTTCTTTATTTGTTTCATTCATGAGAGATGAATACAAAATAATTATGTTTCATGCATCAATGTGAATGAAAAGGAGCAGAGAGAAGAATAGAATAGTAATATCTGCCTCCTTAACACTTCAGCTACATTTATAACCAACTTATTTACATGACATGCATAATCTTAACTATGCATTATTTAACACAAAAGTAAAGTTTTTAGCATATCATGTTTGACATTTCTTTTAACCACTTGAATAGATTTAGAAGCTTTCAGTTTTTCATTCAGACTGTTCCATAAGCTCACACCTTTGATTGAAACACATTTTTCCATTGTTATTGTTCTGAACCTAGATTTCATTTCCTTTCAGATTATAATGACTTTCTCCCTTTGTAAATTTTCTTGGGAGATTGGTGGGCAAGAACTGATGATGTGCTTTATACATCATTTTAAAAATATGAATGTCTACCAATTCATTGAATTTCACTATCTTTAATTGTGCAAATATTGGTTTTGTTGAGTCTCTGTATCCACTTCCTCTGATGATACTTACAGCTCTTTTCTGTAAAAAGAACAGTTGATTAACATACATTTTACAAGCATTTTCCCAGACTTTAATACCACAGGTCAAATATGGAAAAATCAACGAATTATACAACAAATACAACAACATCCATTTTGAGTTTGAGATGTAGAAGAATTACTCAAACGTGTGAATGAGACAAAACACAACACCAGCTCTTTTTCTGAGGCAGTAACAACATGTCTTAAAGCTCACAACAGTCAATTCTGCATAATATAGGACCTTTAAAACATTTAGCCCAGTTCTTGCATTTGAAATGTGTTTTTGGACTTCACGAAGTCACTGAATTTTTGGAAAACTGAACAGAAAGTGTTCTTCTGGAACTAAAGCGGACTTGGAAGAGAGCAGGACTGTGGAGCTCCTTTACCCCATTATTCCACTTCTCCATTCCTCCATTATTCCATCACTACATTACTCCATTACTTCATTCCCTGTTACTCTGTTGCCTCATTACTCTGTTACTCCAGTATTCCATCACTACATTACTCCATTACTTCATTCCCTGTTACTCTGTTGCCTCATTACTCTGTTACTCCAGTATTCCATCACTCCATTACCCCATTACTTCATTGCTCCATTATCCCACTTTTCCATTACCTCAGTACTTCATTATCCCATTACCCCATTGCTTCATTACCGCTTTAATCGATTAAGTCATTACTCTCTTGCCCCATTACTCTGTTACTCCATTACTTCATTGCCCCATTACCTCATGGAGTAAAAGGGTACCTTTACTCCATTACCCCATTACTCCCTTGCCTCATTACTCTATTACTTCGTCACCCCATTACTTCTTTGCTCCATTACCTATTACCACCAGTGCTGGGGAGTAACACATTACAGGTACCTGGATTACGTAATCAGAGTACAAATTATGAGTAACTGTATTCAGTTACAGTTACTGTTTCAATGAGTAATTGGATTACAGTTACTTTGTTGAAATAAGTGGATTACATGGTGGTATTTACCTGTATTCACATTTTGGGCCAAACCAGGTCTAAACCAGGACTAAAGCAGGACTAAAACCAAGACTAAACCAGGACTAAAACCAAGACTAAACCAGGACTGAAAGCAGGACTAAACGCAGGACTAAAACCAGGACTAAACCAGGACTAAACCAAGACTAAAACCAAGACTAAACCAAGACTAAAAAGACTAAAACCAGACTAAAACCAAAGACTAAACCAGGACTAAAACCAAGACTAAAAGCAGGACTAAACCAGGACTAAAACCAAGACTAAAACCAGGACTAAACCAGGACTAAAAAGACTAAAAGCAGGACTAAACCAGGACTGAACCAGGTCTAAACAGTATGACATTAACAGTAGGTGGACATAATTTAAAGCAGCAGTGACCTCATATATAAATCATTTCTCTATCATTTAAAAAAAAAATG
This sequence comes from Boleophthalmus pectinirostris, assembly GCF_026225935.1. Classification (NCBI taxonomy): domain Eukaryota; kingdom Metazoa; phylum Chordata; class Actinopteri; order Gobiiformes; family Gobiidae; genus Boleophthalmus; species Boleophthalmus pectinirostris. The sequence goes on from NW_026571047.1 coordinate 4,001,650, forward strand.
GTTAAGGGGCTTTTTATTTTCTTTTACAGACAAAACGTCTTATGTTCAGATCCTCGTCTTTGATTCTCTGCAGCAAACAAAAGCCTCTTCATGGAGTCTTAAGCTCAACAACCAATTTGAAGAGAACCAACATGAATTTTCAGGATGTGGCTGCTGCATTCATGTAGTTTTAAAAAGCATGACAATATCAAGTAATACAAAGTATTCAGATTACGTTACTCACCTTAAGTAATTTAATGGATTATGTTACAAACTACATTTTGGTGTGTGTAATCTGTAATCTGTAGGGGAATACATTTTAAAAGTAACCTTCCCAACACTGATTACCACATTACTCCATTGCTCCCTTGCCTCATTATTCTATCACTCCATTGTTCCATTACTCCATTAGTTTGGTTGTGTGTTGTTGAGCTAAAAAGCATGTGTCCTTTCTGTGAGCGGGCTTGCATCTCCACAAACCTGACTTTTCTTTGGCCTGGAGGAGGGCATCCTTCTGTTTGTTTCCATGGAAATATCATTCCTTTAGCTATAGTTTTTCCCTAGTATGGCATTAAACGCAGCTACCTTCTTGAAGAATGTTCTGAATGGTTCTAAAGGAGCATTTCCGTTCTGTTCTGACTGCATTTTTGTCTCCACGATGAGGTGTTTGCTTCCTTGGAATGTTTCACAGTATGATATTAAACTCAACAACCTCCATGGAAACAAGTAGGAGATGCCACCAGACGAAGATACCAGTCTAATCTGCGGAGAGGAGAGCCCGCTGACTGCTGCCGAGCGTGTTCTTTGAGCAAAACAAACACCCATAACTGAATAAATGGAAGATGGATACGTTTAAGCCACACTGTGAAACATTGAAGAAGTAAAAGCATCTCCATGGAGACAAGCAGGTGGAAGACCCTCCACCGGCATGGTGGCTGATTTATGCCTCACAGCAAGAAGGTTCTGGGTTCGATCCCTGGGTCGCCTGGGCCTTTCTGTGTGGAGTTTGCATGTTTCTCCCTGTGTCTGGATGGGTTTCCTCTGGGTGCTCTGTTTTCCCCCATCAACCCAAAACATGCTCCAGGTCCATGAACAGTTGATAGTGAAGGTCAGTTAAATACAATCAGTTCAATCATTGTGTGTCCTTAGGCAAGACACTTCACCCACATTGCCTAGTATGAAAGTGGTGTGTGTGTGAGTGATGGTGGTGGTCGGAGGGACCGATGGCGCCGATTGGCATGGCAGCCACGCTTCTGTCAGTGTGCCCCAGGGCAGCTGTGGCTACAACAGTAGCTTAACATCACCAGGTATAGAGTGAATGAATAATGCTGAATAATGCTGTGTAAAGCGTCTTTGGGAACAGAAAATGTCTGTTAAAGCGCTATATAAATAAAGACTTACTTACTTACCCGAAAAGTTACACAAAGCACTGTTAACTTTCTACTTCCATGTGCCAGCTCCAGAAAGTTACACACTGCAGCTTTAACAAATAAACCGTGGAAAGATGCGCCAAAACCCAAAATAAGCCTTTGCAATCACCAAGATAATTAGCTGGACTCATTAGTGACTAATTTGAACTAGATTACAGTTATCTGACACACAGGGCCAGGCGCTGTCTCCTAGCTGTTGGAGATCCTCTGATTCTTTTACTCCTTTTCTTTTGGAGTTGTTAAAAAATTATACAAAAAAGGGCACACTAATGAAAGAGGAAATGCGTAAGACAGTAGATTTGTGGTTAGAGATGTGCTCATCCAAACTCAAGATTGGAGGATGGGTCATTGTGTCTTTAGATAAGACACTTACCTAAAGACACCGTGCCTAGTGTGAATGCACTGTGCGAGCCTGTTATTATAAAAGGTGAATTGTATAACTTTTTCTGGTGGAGGGTCTGTCAAATGCTTTTCTCCATGGAGATGTTTTTGCTTTGTCTGGAATGTTTCATGTTGGTATTAAACCTTTCTATCTTCATGGAGACTAAACCAGACCAGGTTACAGGTCAGCTCTAAGAATGCCTGTTTTTTGAGAGATTTTTGAGCTAGAAAACCACCTGTAATCTATGTATTAATTCAAGGAACGTCTGTCTGTGTGTTTGTCTGTTCCACGCATAACTCTCGAAACACTCATCCAACCGATCTCAAATTCGGAAGGTGTCATCCTTATAGTACGGGTGTGTGCAGTGCCAATTTTCATGTTGTCAAGGGCAAAAAAACAACAACAAATATCTGGTGAAATGAGTGATATATTTTAAACTAGTTGAGTAAATGTAAGTGTGGGTGGCCGAGCGGTCTTGGAGGCATCAGTGTAAGAACCAAAGCCCAAGATGGTTTCTTTACCTGGCAGCTTTATTCCAATAACACTGAGCAAACAATATCCACAGACTACAAAACTGGTCCCACTTTTAAAAGGGCCCACAGCCTCCAGTTAATCCAGGTACCAATTAGTCCTCCCCCTTTATCACATACTCCATATATTAGAGTAAATATTCACATATAGTACACACTTATCAATAAAAACTCGAACATTCAATAATACAAAAATATAAAAATATACATATACATATACAACCAAGCCCCCCTACACACTTTACACTGCACACAACTCCTGTTACAGTTTAAATGCCGTTGATGTGAGCTCCTGAGGCAGAAGTGGAGTAACAAGTCACATTTTAAAAGTGTATTGGTTTTATTGTATGTTTTGACCAGTTAAGCCTGTAAACATTGCCATGTGTGTGTTAGATTTGCAGCAGAATACCTACGTTAGATTATTGAGTAGTTTGGATTTAATATTTGATTTTATCATTATCATTTTCATTACATTGTATTTTATTTTGTTTAAATGCATTGTTCTTTAGAAGGAACAGCTCATAAACATAGAGAACTATGTGTCCCATGATTCATTTCAGCGCAGACAACATGAAGAGATATGTTTTTTACTTGAATTTTTGAGATTCTGACATTAATAATTCGCACCAAAATCTTGTAGTGGTATTTTAAAAGCAAAATAAGTGTCCTATCTAGAATTATATTTGCCTCTCCAAAATATCGCAATAAATATCGTGCCATGAGGTGCATATTGTGATAATATCATACAGAGAGATTTGGATATTCTTACGTCCCTATGTGGAACATCTGATTATTCTTGTGATTTGATTTGATATGAACAAAATCCTCTGCCCTTTCTTTGGTCCCATCCACACTAGTACGTTTTCGAGTTGTTTTTGTTGTGGATGCAGTGTTCGTCCACACTAATCTGACTGAAAACAGCTCCAGAGACGAAACAATCTGGTGCCTCCAGCTCCCACGAATCCATTTGAGTACAGATCTGATCAGGCACTGTGTGGACGCCTGAAAACGCTGATACGTAGGAGCTCTAGTCGCGTCCTTATTGGACCACGTCACTGTGACTTGCACCTTCCTGATTCACTGGGTTTGTGACATTGGTCATGTGACGCTATTGAGAAAAACTGTTTAAACAAACCAGAGACAAACGGAAAACAGCGGAGCTACAACTACTTACACAGAACAGATTCACCATCAGCAGAACACCCCTCTGTCACAGAAAGAACACTCATATTCCACTGAGTCATGTCCTTTTTAATCTGAGAGAAGCTGAACCACATCAGTGCACAAGGAGCGAGCTGTTTTTCTGAGTGCTTCGTTTATGCAAATGAGCCATGTGGTTTTCAGTTTTGGTTCTGTAAAATGTAAACAAATCTGCTCAAAGCTGTGTGGATAGTGAAGGCTTGCGGACTCAGGAACAACGTGTCTGGACACAAATAGTTTCCAATATGGTGATTCGGTGATTCGTGTCAGTGTAAACGTAACCTTAGTCCGTATATCCACTTCTGGACCAAACACACACAAAAAAAAATGGCATAAAGGTTCCATATTACACTGTTTTCTGATCCATGTTCTCATGTAGTTTCCTCATCACAAACAGACCTGGAGTTGTGTTTTGTGTCATTCTTTTTTAACACACAAACCCTGCAGATTTAGGCTGAGTTCTTATTTTAAACAGAAAACACTCTGTTCCACCTTGTGATGTCATGTGGCCATACAGAAAATGCTCCACTGTGTTTTTAAACTCCATGCACTTTCCATAGAATCACTTGGATCATTTCAACCCTGGAATTTTCAATATACTGAACATAGCTCCATGACATCACAAGGTGGAACAGAGCATTTTCAGCTTTGGAGATGTAGATGTACAGACTAATAATAAATGGTTACTCAAATGTGTGAATGAAACAAAACCCAACTCCAGGTCTGTTTTTGAGGAGGTAAAAATATTATAACATGACTTAAAGCTCAGAAGAATCAATTTTGCGTGATATAGGACCTTTAAGAATTCAAGTCCACCTTAAAAATTCTGGTCCACCTTAAGAATAGTATTTGTGCCTGACACTAAACTGGTTTTATCGGGGCCTGGCTGGGTCATCACTGCCAACAGAATCTACGGTGTGTCCTTGAATGCCACGCCGGAGAGAAGAAGGTGTTTTTTATAATGGAAAGTCACAGCATAGATCAAGAGGCGAAGGATGGGCCGAGACAGGTGCTTTAACACAGGGATGGTGCAATAAAAACTGGAGAAAATGCTGGAAAAACTGCAAACAGATCAGGTGTAGAAGTTAAATTCCATAGATTCCAGAGTAGGCTTGGGTGGCATTCACGGAAATTGAGATTGTCAGTATGGCATTGACCATATCATTTATGCATTAGTTCTTTGAGGTGTTTTTATCTCTCAAAAACAGCTTAAAAACATGTATTCCTTCTGGAAGTGGGAAATGTCATTACTTTACCTCGAATATTCCAAAGCATTGTTTCCCAAAGACTGAATTTTGACCTTCAATAGATATTTTTTGGGGGTTGCCTGATCTGCTACTGCGCTCTCCTCTTGCACCCTGGACTGGAACATGCTACAGAAACACCGACAGGCCCACTTATCTCATTAAAATTGTTGAAATGTTAAGACATGTTTTGTATTATTTCTAATCTTTTTGTAATTCTTTTATTGACTATTTTGTTCCAATATTGCTGGTTCAGTTGAATGTTGAAAAGAAAAAAAAAGTTTTTTAATTGTTTTATTTATTGGGTTCTTTTTAAAGACAATACAGTAAAGTGTGATTAAGTTGTTGACATGTTTTGACTGCAAGCCATCTTCAGAACTGTCACGGTGTTGGTGGTGACGTGTCGTATTTCAGTTGGTGTTACTTGTTGTTACTACTTGTTACTTCCTGTAGGCGTGGTTGGCCTACACGGTTTACTGTATTGTCTTTAAAAAGAACCCAAGAAGTTAAAGTACATAAGAAGACAAAAAGAACATCTTTGGCTTGACCATTTTTTATGGTTTAAAACTTGAGTAACACAAATTGTTCAGAGAGACATGATCACTCAGTCAACAATAAAATATCCTCATTAATGTTCAATAATGCTCAAATCCACCTTTATTTTGTGATTTAAGTATAATGTCTATTGACTTGGATCGCGAAGGTTTGTGACTATATGGGTCCCCCTCCCCAAAAAAGCTTAGGAAACACTGTTCCAAAGTATGGCATTAAAACTTTTCAGTCTCCATAGAAACAAGCAGGAGACACCACCAAGGCAAGGTACAGGTGAGATCTGTGAAGAGGCTATGCTATTCACAGTAAGAATGGATGTTTTTAAAGGTATTGTAAACACTCATAAATGAACAAATGCATCTTATATAGGTTTAATGCCATCTTGTGGAACATCTCCATGACATTGAATCCCCAACCTGAATCTTAGACACTGGTGAATGTTGAAGCAAATACGAAGAGTTTATTTGTGGCAATAAATAGGTCCAACAGAACAACCAGCAGCATGTCCCCCAGACGTCACACCCCGAATGATACAAAGCACCAAGTTTATATCCACTCAGGTGACCAGAAGACAAAGTGAAAAGGCGACGGCTCCTATTGATGTGTGGCCCAATGCGTGGCCCCATGCGTGGCCCCATGTGCCCCTGTTGGTCTTCCAGCGCTGGTTCACCTCAGGATGTGGAGTTAAAACAATACAAGGTGTGGTATATTTCAAAGAGAGATCTGAAAGCCAACTTTGTGATCTGATTTGCATCCATATACACGCATTTGTCATTTCCTGATAAGATCAACGAACGAAAGGGAACAGAAGTGTTTACACTGAAGGGTCTTTCTAACACTGTCTTTAACCAAACCAAATGAGTTTCTAAAAGATAAACTAATCACACAATATTATAATTTCCTGTACAGTACGCAGTGAACCTTTAAACTCATCCTGCACACCATATGTTATATGATATACTAGTATGGTTGAATTTCCACATATAACATTACATTTAGTGTCTGGCAAATCTAGACTGATCTCTCTCTGTTTTCTTTTTTTATATATATACAGATGATAGATGAGATCAGGAATCACATTTCTCTCCCCTCAGATGAGTTTAGTGGTTCATTGATTCTGCAGAAATCCGCTATGTTTTTTAGTCCCCTGTGATATTTTTTCCAATATTTTTTCCCATTATTTTTTTTCCAATTCAGTGGACCATGCATGTCCCTGATTGGCTAATCCACCTGTCAATCACACCTATCTGAATTAGGGAGATTCACTGGTGACTAGACTCACATCTTAAAGTATTATCTCCCCTTCCCCATGGACATCTACACCTCCTGCTGCCTCAGCGGGGCCGAAAACATTATCAAGGACAAATCCCACCCTGACTCAGAGTTGTTTGACCTGCTGCCCTCAGGAAGAAACTACAGATGTAAAAAAAACGACAATCACCAGACTTTCCCAAGGGCCATAACCACTTTGAACACACACATGAACACACACATGAACACACACACGAACACACACACGAACACACACATGCACTCACTGACCCCACACTCCTGTCCCTGCATCCCCTGATTCATCCACCTATTGTGCAATATTTAATGCAGTGCAATATCTTGACTGAGTGCAATATTTACTACAGTTCAATATTTAATACAGTGTAATATATTAATTGAGTGCAATATTTAATACAGTGCAATATTTAAAGCAGTGTAATATCTTTAGTGAGTGCAATATCTAATACAGTGCAATATCTTAGCTGAATGCAATATTTAATACATTGCAATATTTAATATAGTGCAATATCTTAACTGAGTGCACTATTTAATACAGTGCAATATCTTAACTGTGTACAATAATTAATGCAGTGCAATATATTGACTAAGTGCAATAATCAATACAGTGCAATATTTAATATAGTGCAATATCTTAACTGAGTACAATATTTAATACAGTGCAATATCTTGACTAAGTGCAATAATCAATACAGTGCAATATTTAATACAGTGCAGTGAGTTTTGTAGTCTTGGGTGTTCCAGACTTTTATATCTTGCACTAGTACTTGCATACCTATTTCTTTACTCTATCTTTTATTTATTCGTATTGTACTGTGTTGTAAATGTCGTCTGCACTGGATTGTGAGTTGTTTTAATCTATGTGTATAGTGTGGATTGTACATATGTATAGTGACAATAAAAGGCATTCTATTCTTCTATTCTAAATGTGTATTCTGGTTCCCAGGCAATTAACCTTGTGAATCACCATGGAGACAAGCTGGTGACTCCAAAAGGCCAAGTTACAGGTCAGGCCTGTGGAGAGGTGAACCTGTGAAAAGTGAGAGATACTGCTGATTGCAAAAACATTGACCATATGACCACCGTTGAAACCTTCTCTAAACAATGCTTAATGCTACATCTTCACCAGAAAAAGTTACATAGTGAATCTTTTTAACATAGTGTCATGTGAAGAAGAGAATTACCAGGAAAGTATATTCTGAATAACTTTCCTGACATGAAAAAGAGGAATCATGTAGGGTTTATAACGAGTTTTTAATGATTCTGACACTGCAGCCTCAGCACTTCAGCAGTGATCCATTTCCACTGTTACATTTCCCATCCATTCTACAGTCATGTAAACTGCACTCAAGTGTGTCCAATGCACAACATATAGGAACACGTACACACGCATACACACACATGTACACGCACACACACATGTAAACAGCACTCAAGTGTGTCCAATGCAGAAAACATCGTCACACACATAAACTCATGCTGGGTTTTCATGTTCTTGGAGACATTACATCGACTTTCCATTCATTCTCTGGATCCTAACCTTAACCATAAAGAGAGAGAGAGACTTTATTGATCCTGAGGGAAATTCAAGTTTTGCTGCAGCAACCTTTACACGCCTTAGCATCCTTTGTGTCTCAGTCAAAGGTCTTAATGCAGTTTAACAGGAGGACTGGTCAGGCAGGGTCAGCAGATCTTGCAGGAAAAGACAAAAGTGTCCATTCTCTGTGTCCTGCAGCATCACAGCAGTGTCCAGGGAGAGGTAGTCGAACACAACAGGAAAGGCCTCGGACTTATTGCACTCTAGGTTTCGGTCAGTGATGAAATGGTCCATTCCTTCAGAGTATTTCCTAAAGCCTGTAGCGTCTCAAATGTCCATGTCGCTTGCACAGTCTCCATAGATACAAGAAAAACAAAAAAGTAAATTTTACACAATCCAACAGCCCCTTGTGTTGATTCCCTCAAAGTATTTTCCTCTGACGGTTTTCTGTCACATTTGCTGCCATATGGTTAAAAAACTAGTCTAATTCATCAGCCGGTCTCACTTTGTGGAAACCGTCTGACCTCGCAGCGTTAGAATTTGTTCGCTCGACGGTAGGTGGGTACTTTTTTATTTAACCAACCAATGTGTTGCTAACGGGGATAAATGGTATATAAAGCTTTTCCCAAATCCCGTAGAAAGAAGCCAATAATGTCTTTCCACTTGTTAAAATTCACCAAACATTCTCTTTGTTCCGACTTTAAATCCTCGATCTCGGTAATCATTGCCAACACAGAATGTATGTCTCTTCATTGATTGGCTGGTGCCCAAACTCACACTTCCAGGGTTCTTGCTAACTGTCTAGTGCAGAGGTTCTTAACCTTTTCAACCTTGGGGCCCGGCTTTTTCTGAACAAAGTAACCTGGGCCCCTGTCTCTGATACTGATTGTGTGGCTCCCAAGGAAATGGTTCCGGCCCTACTTTGGGCCAAACCCTATAGTTAAGAATCACTGGTCTAGTGTATTCTGATTCCTGACCTAGTCACTGGAGAAAAATGAAATTGAGCAGAGGCACTAGGTGGCGCTGGCCTGGCTAGTAAAAAACCCTGCAGCAACTCAAATGTCCACAGATAGCACCTTAGTTAGTCTCTTGCACAATCTCCATGGATACAGGAAAAACAGCTCATTTCACTTTGTCACATACTCACTATTGTTCTAATCTTAATCTAAACCCTAACCTTAAAGAGGACGTATTGTGCAAAATTTACTTTTTAGATCTTTAAAAACAACTTACATTCTCTATACAGACCCATATGATCTATGACACTGAAAGTCAGGATGTCAGGAGCAGTGTTGAGGTGCTTCTCTTCATGTCTGGAAGGCAGAAGCTTCAGTGTGTCAGTCAACCAAAAATGTCAAAGGCTGCTGATCTGTGGTGTGGCGTGCCTTAGGGCTCTGTCCTCGGCCCAGTCCTGTTCTTACTGTATGTCCTCCCTCTCTGTCAGGTAACCCAGCATTTCACTCATGTCTCTTATCACCTGTTTGCTGATGATCTGCAGCTTTACCGCTCACTCAAGTCCTCTGAGACTCATAAAGTGAGCCACAGAGCAGCTGCTTCTCTCAGATAAGGCCGTGGTTAAGTGACTGCAGCCTCCAACTCAATGCAGAGAAAACACAGAACCTCATAGTGCTCCAGATGCCCTCCCACCCATCAGACAGCACAGAGGCCTGAGCTCCTCTGCAGAGTCCAACATGAGAAACCTTTTGCCACTTGTCACTGGAACCATCTGCCTCTCTCCCTTTGTTCTCTGGACTCTGTGGATGTCTTCAAAACAAAAACAACAACAACAAAAAAACACCTTAACACTTCCCTCTTTGAGCATTTGAACCTTATGGATATACTGACTCTATTTGTTGCTGCTCACTTTTGAGAACATTTTACAAGCACTTCATGACTGTGAAAACCGCCAGATAAAAATATTCACATACTTTACTTACTTACCATGTTATAGTTGCTCCCTCATCAGATGTCATCCATATACAGAATGTCTGATTAATTTAGAGATCTGTGTGTGTGTGTGTGTGTGTTAACATGTAATACCCAAGAAAAGACTAATGCCCCCTCTTTAACCTCTTTTTGAACTTGTATCTGAACTTTAGACTCAGACTTAGACAAACTTTATTGATCCACAAGGAAAATTATTTGGACACAGAAGCGCAAACATCACAATATAATATAATAACAAAGACTAAAACATATAAATGACAATAATAATTCAAAATAAGTAGTAAAAAAAAGAGCAAGAGACAGGTGTCAAAAAGACATAATTATATCAATGTAAATGTGCAATGTATTATCTGTTCTATAAGGGTGAGTTGTTGTACAGTTGTAGGGAGTATTATCTGTTACATAAGGGTAACTTGTACAGTTGTAGGGAGTATATCTGTTACATAAGAGTGAGTTGTTGTACAGTTGTAGGGAGTATTATCTGTTCCATAAGAGTGAGTTGTTGTACAGTTGTAGGGAGTATTATCTGTTCCATAAGGGTGAGTTGTTTGTACAGTTGTAGGGAGTATTATCTGTTCATAACAGTGAGTTGTTGTACAGTTGTAGGGAGTATTATCTGTTCCATAAGGGTGAGTTGTTGTACAGTTGTAGGGAGTATTATCTGTTCTATAAGGGTGAGTTGTTGTACAGTTGTAGGGAGTATTATCTGTTACATAAGGGTAAGTTGTTGTACAGTTGTAGGGAGTATTATCTGTTACATAAGAGTGAGTTGTTGTACAGTTGTAGGGAGTATTATCTGTTCCATAAGGGTAAGTTGTTGTACAGTTGTAGGGAGTATTATCTGTTCTATAAGGGTGAGTTGTTGTACAGTTGTAGGGAGTATTATCTGTTCCATAAGAGTGAGTTGTTGTACAGTTGTAGGGAGTATTATCTGTTCTATAAGGGTGAGTTGTTGTACAGTTGTAGGGAGTATTATCTGTTCCATAACAGTGAGTTGTTGTACAGTTGTAGGGAGTATTATCTGTTCTATAAGGGTGAGTTGTTGTACAGTTGTAGGGAGTATTATCTGTTACATAAGGGTAAGTTGTTGTACAGTTGTAGGGAGTATTATCTGTTCTATAAGGGTGAGTTGTTGTACAGTTGTAGGGAGTATTATCTGCTCTATAAGGGTGAGTTGTTGTACAGTTGTAGGGAGTATTATCTGTTACATAAGGGTAAGTTGTTGTACAGTTGTAGGGAGTATTATCTGTTCTATAAGGGTGAGTTGTTGTACAGTTGTAGGGAGTATTATCTGTTACATAAGGGTAAGTTGTTGTACAGTTGTAGGGAGTATTATCTGTTCTATAAGGGTGAGTTGTTGTACAGTTGTAGGGAGTATTATCTGTTCTATAAGGGTGAGTTGTTGTACAGTTGTAGGGAGTATTATCTGTTCTATAAGGGTGAGTTGTTGTACAGTTGTAGGGAGTATTATCTGTTACATAAGAGTGAGTTGTTGTACAGTTGTAGGGAGTATTATCTGTTACATAAGGGTTAATTGTTGTACAGTTGTAGGGAGTATTATCTGTTACATAAGGAGTGAGTTGTTGTACAGTTGTAGGGAGTATTATCTGTTACATAAGGTCGTAAGTTGTTGTACAGTTGTAGGGAGTATTATCTGTTCCATAAGAGTGAGTTGTTGTACAGTTGTAGGGAGTATTATCTGTTCCATAAGAGTGAGTTGTTGTACAGTTGTAGGGAGTATTATCTGTTACATAAGGTGAGTTGTTGTACAGTTGTAGGGAGTATTATCTGTTCCATAACAGTGAGTTGTTGTACAGTTGTAGGGAGTATTATCTGTTACATAAGGTGAGTTGTTGTACAGTTGTAGGGAGTATTATCTGTTCCATAACAGTGAGTTGTTGTACAGTTGTAGGGAGTATTATCTGTTCCATAACAGTGAGTTGTTGTACAGTTGTAGGGAGTATTATCTGTTCCATAACAGTGAGTTGTTGTACAGTTGTAGGGAGTATTATCTGTTCCATAACAGTGAGTTGTTGTACAGTTGTAGGGAGTATTATCTGTCTCTCTATAGTCTTGTGCAGCGGGTGAGCAGGAGTGTCCATGATGGAGAGCAGTTTGTCCAGTGTCCTCGTGTCTCTCACTGTGACAAATATCTCCAGCTCACAGCCAATCACGTGAGCAAATTTATGGATCAGTTTTATCGATCCACTCAATGTCCCTTTTCCTGGAGCTGCTCCTCCAGCAGAACACAGTGAAGTTCACGGTACTGGCCCCACAGTCCGGGAGATGACACATTAAAGACCTGAGCTTTCTCACGTCTATCTCAGAGTCTCCTCATGCTCTTCTTGTACACAGCATTACATGTGTCTCTGCAGCCCCGTCTGTCGTTCACCTGGACACCAAGCTACTTGTAGCAGTCCACTATTTCCACGTCATGGCCCTGCACAGCAAAAAGTGGAGTGTTAAAATTGACTCTCTCAGAATAAATTGTAACATTTTCTCAGTGTTTATATGAGTACAATCTGTTCTAGAGTTAATTTAATATTTTTGGAAATGTTAATTAAGTAACACTGGACCAAAGTTCCTGTTTAACCCAAAATCAAGAGTTATATTAAAGTTTTGAGAGTAAACAGATAACACTTTATAGGGTTATCCTGATTTAGCTAAACAACAAACACAGAGGTGTTTAATTTTAACACTTTATTTGTCCACATGACAACATTTTTTGGTCAAAACAGAGAAGTTTTTATTCGCTTTGGCCTTTCGTCCACACAGAGCCGGTGTTTTGGGTGGCCGAAAATTGATTTTTTTTTTCAGAACGGTTCCAGAGTGGAGAAATCTGAGAACGCCGGCGTCGCGTTGTCGTGTGGACAAACAAACCGCAGCTTTTGGAAAACAATGACGTCATGATCCCGTCATCACCAGGGTCCTCTGATGCAGCCCTCAGCCCTTGAACTAACCTCCACAGACCACCAACTATATCAACTCTGGCAAATAAGCCCAACTCCAACCCCCATTTCACTTTCAAATAGTTAAAATAACACTTTTTTGCGCTAAAAACAACTCCGAAATATTTTACCCTGAAATTTTAACCCTCCAGTTCTTGCTGTGTGTTTGGTGGTGGCTCCAGTGGTGTCCTGTTTCTTCTGACGTCAATCACCAGGTCCTTGGTTTTGCCGATGTTCAAAACATATTGTCGTTTTTTACATTGAAGGAATTGCGTCATGAGGACACGAACACACACACACAAACACACACAAACACACACAGATGTAATATCGATCTGCTGTATGCTTTTTACATTGACGCACACACACACACACACACACACACACACCAGATCCAGTATTATTTATGACGCAGCAGTGTGTGGTTATCTGTTGTGCTGCCGAGTGTATCCGTGTATGAGGAGAGGGGAGAGGTGGGAGGAGGGGGGTTTGAGGTTGGGTGCTGGGTGCTGGGTGCCGCCGGGTGGGGGGTCCCGTCGCAGCAGGGGGGCGGGTGCTCTGGAAGAATGATGGTTTTAATCTCAAAGGATCTACGGCGCGCAGGCTACGGGGCAAACAGCACTGTATCAATATATGACAGCCGCTATAGAGCTGTGACTCAGATGCCCTCCCATGCTCCTACTGTGAATGTGTGTGTGTCAGATGCCCTCCCATCCTGCTGCTTTATATCCTCATGTGTCAGATGCCATTCCATATTTCTTCAGTATATCCCTTTTATATCAGATGCCCTCCCAAAATCCTACTAGATATCTCCCATTCTAGAACTGGATATCTAGACTGTCCCTTTAAAATCTCTCCATGAAATATCAGCATTTAGTATGAAGTATTATGTAACCCAGGTATTTTTCTGGCCCTCTCTACCTTATATTTTGGCCGCCGTTGTTTTCAACTATCGCGAGACTTTCCGCACGTATCGCGAGACTTATTGGTAGTGATGGGTAAATGAAGCTTCATGACGCATTGAAGCCTTTCATTCAATTGGTTCACTCTAGCGCAAAGCTTCTTGAAGCTTCATTTGCTCTAGCAGGACATCTACTGGACACAAAAATATCAGTTGACATGAATTTGAATTGTGTGACATTTTGCAGAAAGCCTGTGAATAGAACTGTCAGCAAAATAAAGAAGTATGCAAAACAAAAAGTAAGTTTGAAAGTATGTCAAAGTAACTGTTATGCCATCAACTTCCCTAGATGCCTCTTGCCTTAACGACGAAGTGCTGTCGTGATCTTATGTGGTTAAACTAAGTGGAACTGGTGAGTTCACTTTGTTTGTTGCTGCTTGGAGCTAATGCTAATGCTAATGCTAGCGCTCCGATTCAGTGTAATTGAATACAGAACTGTGAGCGCGCGCTGGCGCTAGCTGCACTCGTTCCCACTCATTTATATGACCACTTTTAAAGGCAATATGTATATATATTCTGACTAATGCAATTTATTGGGTTTTGTACTATATTGACAACAAATAATGATTGATATAATCCTGTGAAATTGTTAATTTGAGTAATTTAAAATGACATATTGCCTATTGTGGAAATTATTTTACTATTGAGTACTTTTGATATTGACTAATACTGGTTCATGTACATGGATGGAATAATTATTCTAATTTATTATGACAAAATGTTATGATGTTTGGAAAATGTTTTATAGTGACTTAGTTGTACATCATAATTGTATTACTCACTGCTGGTCCTGTTTTGCACAGGCCAGGTTCCAGAACCTGAACTCTTCAGAAACTGGACTCTCAGACACTGGATGGCGAGCTAAGGACCTAGAGCCCGAATCAAACTCAGAGTGCAAGCATCTGCCGGTGCGGTAGGAGGCGTAGCAGCCGCTCAACCCCCCACACACACACTCGCACACCCACTGCTCCCTGCTGTGGGCACTGGGCCCTTATTGACTCTGCTAAAAATCACCCACCTTATCATAACTTTCTCCGGAACTCTCTTTTTTTTGCCTTTCACATGACCTCCGTGTGGATTATATTAACTTTTGCTGCTGCCTATTAGCACTTGGACTAAGAACTATAACGCATTGAATCCCTCACAGACTCTGAACACAATCACATGAATGTGCACATCTGTAAATATTGTAAATAACTCTCTGTCTGTTGTACAATGTAAATAATAACACCACAACTAAGCACTACAATCCTGTGTAAGTGTCTTATTAAACACCTCACTTCCCTCCGAGCCGAACCCTGGTCTTCTGATCTAGCCTATTGTTATTATTATTACTATTACTACTACTACTATACTTTCTACTGTGGCATTGTGTAAGTGCTACAATTAAGTTAAGTTTCATATTTTAAAAAGTCTGAAAATAACTGAGTCCTGGTCTTACAAAATCCATGTATCTTTTGTCCATTTTTTTTTTTTTTCTTTTTTGATGAAACCAAAAATAAGAGAATAAAAAAAAAAAAATAAATAAATAAATTGTCTCCAAAACCAAAATGAAAACAAAAAACAAAAAAACATAACGATTTGTTTTTCAGTTTTTGATTTTGTGTTCAAATGAGTAATGGAAAAAAAGGATAACAGCCAATTCCCATTTCCATAACATAAACTGAGACTGAACAGGACTGAACCAGGACTGAACCAGGACTGAACCAGGACTGAGTGTCGGGACGGGCCCGAAGGTGCACCTCCGTAGACTGTCAGGTAATCAGGACTGAAACCGGACCAGACCGAGACCAGACCGGGACTGAGACCGAGACCAGGATTGAGACTGATTTAGTCCGTATACAGTGCAAAAGTCTGTCATCACAGTTTAAATCACGGAAATGGGAAACAGCCGTTATCTTTTTTTCCCCACTATTCATTTAAACACAAAATCATATATATACAGTTATTTTTATTTTT
The DNA here is from genome assembly GCF_026225935.1 of Boleophthalmus pectinirostris. Lineage (NCBI taxonomy): Eukaryota > Metazoa > Chordata > Actinopteri > Gobiiformes > Gobiidae > Boleophthalmus > Boleophthalmus pectinirostris. The sequence goes on from NW_026571047.1 coordinate 4,017,609, forward strand.
TTTTTATTTTGAAAAACAAATGAATGCATGATTTTACAGCTTCCATCAGAATCTTTGGTTCTCAGTTTTTATCGAGAATAATCCAGTTTTACAGCTGATCCTCTGAACCTGTGAAAGCATTTCCTCTAAACTGTAAACGGCTGCTTTCTTCACTCTAGTTTTTCATGAGAGTCTAACAAAGCTGCTATCTCTCCTCTTCCTCCTCCTCCTCTTCCTCCTCTTCATCCTCCCCCCCCCCTTCCTCTTTCCTCCTCTCCTCCTCTCTCCTCTTCCTCCTCTTCCTCCTCCTCCTCTTCCTCCTCCTCCTCTTCCTCCTCCTCTCTCTCCTCCTCCTCCTCCTCCTCTTGTCCTCCTCTTCCTCCTCCTCCTCCTTCTTCCTCCTCTTCCTCCTCGTCTTCCTCTTCTTTTTCCTGGTTGCTCATTTGAATGAAAATCGCAGACTGAGAATAGGAGGCGCGGGGCAGGCTGGAGGTTCAGGTTACTCACACGTTTGGCCTGTCTGTTTAGATTTGTGTGTCGCTGATGGAAAACTCTCTCCCTCTTTCTCTCTCCATCTCTCTGTCTCTCTCACCTTTTTCTTTACTTTCTTCCCTCTCTGCATTATGTCTTTCTCTCTTATATCTCTCACTTTACTCTTCTCTCTCTCCTCTCTGTCTCTCTCTTCTCTTTATTTTGTCTTTTCTGTGTCCCTCCCCTCTCTCTCTCCCTTCTTTCTCGTGCTTCTCCTCCCCTCTTCTCTTCACCCTCCACTGCCCTAAGCCTCATCCTCTCATTTTTTCCTCTCTGCTCCTTTTCTCCCCCTCTTTCTTCACTCTCTCTCTCCCTCCTTGTCTCCACGGCTGTCTTCTATTTCTATCCCCTATCTCCCCTTTATCTCTTTTTCTCTCCTCTCTTTCTCTCCTTTCCCTCTCTCTCCTCATCTTCTCTCGTGCCTGTCTCTCCCTCCTCTACTCTTTTTATTTTCCTCGTCTCTCTCCCCTCCTGATCTCACTCACTCCACCTTCTCCTTCCTTCCCTCCCTCTCCTCCTCCCGCCTCTTCTCCTGTCTTCCATCACTATAAACAGACTTCTCTCTCTCTCTCTCTGTCTTTCTTTAACTTTCCCTCTCTTCCTCTCTCTCCTTTCACTCTCTGTCTCTGTCCTCTTCTCTTTTGTCCCCCTCACCCCACCTGCTTTTCTCTCTCCGTTCTTCTCATCCCTCCTCCTCCCTCCCTCCTTCTTCTCTCTCCCTCTCTCCATTCTCAGGATATCATCATGAACAACTTTCTATCTCTCTCTCTCCCCTCCCTTCATCTTCCTCCACACCGTACTCCTTCCCTCTCTCCGTTCTCACAATATTATTATAAGCACCCTCTCTCTCTCTCTCTCTCCCTCCTTCCTTCCCTTTCTCTTTTCCTCTTTTTCTCTATCCCTCTCTCTCTCCTTTTCTGTTCTAGGAATGTCATTATAAACACACACCCCTCTCTCTCCCTCCTTCTCTCTATCTCCTCCCTCTTTCCCTCTCTTCGTTCTCAGGATATCATTATAAACTCTCCCCCCTCTCTCTCTCTCCTTCCTTCCTCCATTTTCTCTCTTCCTCTCTCCTTCCCTTTCTCTCTTCCTATCCCCCTCTCTCTCCCTTCTTCTTCTTTGTGTCTTTCTCCCTCTCTCCATTCTCATGATGTCATTATAGACACACACCCCTCTCTCTCCCTCTCTCCTTTTTGTCTCCCCCTCTCTCTTCCTCTCCTCCCCTTCCCTCTCCCTCCCTCTTTCTATGTCTCTTTCTATCTCCTCCCTCTTTCCCTCTCTCCGTTCTCAGGATATCACTCTCTACTCTCTTTCTCCCTCCTTCCTTCACTTTCTCTCTTCCTCTTCTCCTTCTCCCTCTCTCTATTCTCAGGATGTCATTATAAGCAATCCTCCCTCCTCCCATTTCTTTCTATTTCTCCTTCTCCCCCTCTCCCTCTCTCCCTCTTCCCTCTCTCCATTCTCAGGATGTCATTATAAACACACACCCCTCTCTCCTTCCTTTTCTCTCTTGCTCTCCCTCCCCCCTCCTTCCTTCATCTCCCCCTTTCCCCCTCTCCCTGCGTCCGTTGTGTGTCTGTCATTGTGAGCTCTGTTATCTGTATGTGTGTGTGTGCTGTGGGTGATAAAATGTGTGTGTGTGTGTGTGTGCGTGCGGTGGCTTCAGAGCTCGGAGCTGCACTTTCCCCGGGCGCACAAACACATTCATTACATCCACCCAGCGCCAGACAATATTTATATCACTCTGCCACGTGTGTGTGTGTGACACCCGCTGGACACATTATTAGTTACACCCCGTCTAATGTGACACCCGCTGGACACATTATTAGGTACACCCCGTCTAATGTGACACCCGCTGGACACATTATTAGGTACACCCCGTCTAATGTGACACCCGCTAACACCTTATTGTACACCCCGTCTAATGTGACACCCACTGACACATTATTAGGTACACCCCGTCTAATGTGACACCCGCTGGACACATTATTAGGTACACCCCGTCTAATGTGACACCCGCTGGACACATTATTAGGTACACCCGTCTAATGTGACACCCGCTGGACACATTATTAGGTACACCCCGTCTAATGTGACACCCACTGGACACATTATTAGGTACACCCCGTCTAATGTGACACCCACTGGACACATTATTAGGGACACCTTTCCACTGTGACACCCACTGGACACATTATTAGGTACACCCCGTCTAATGTGACACCCACTGGACACATTATTAGGGACACCTTTCCACTGTGACACCCACTGGACACATTATTAGGTACACCCCTTCTAATGTGACACCCGCTGGACACATTATTAGGTACACCCCTTCTAATGTGACACCCGCTGGACACATTATTAGGTACACCCCGTCTAATGTGACACCCGCTGGACACATTATTAGGTACACCCCTTCTAATGTGACACCCGCTGGACACATTATTAGGTACACCCCATCTAATGTGACACCCACTGGACACATTATTAGGTACACCCGTCTAATGTGACACCCGCTGGACACATTATTAGGTACACCCCTTCTAATGTGACACCCGCTGGACACATTATTAGGTACACCCCATCTAATGTGACACCCCCACTAGGTACACCATTAGGGACACCTTTCCAATGTGACACCCGCTGGACACATTATTAGGTACACCCCTTCTATGTGACACCCGCTGGAACATTATTAGGTACACCCGTCTAATGTGACACCCACTGGACACATTAGGGCACTGTGACACCCGCTGGACACATTATTAGGTACACCCCGTCTAATGTGACACCCACTGGACACATTATTAGGTACACCCCGTCTAATGTGACACCCACTGGACACATTATTAGGTACACCTCGTCTAATGTGACACCCACTGGACACATTATTAGGGACACCTTTCCACTGTGACACCCACTGGACACATTATTAGGTACAGCTCTTCTTCTGTAGTACTGTCCATGGTGCTGAAACAGAGTTACTTCATTACAGCTCCTGCACTATATTACTCAAAATGAACTCTTGTGAGCTTTAATTAATGTTACAATGTTGTTCTCAAAAATGTACCTGGGCTTATGTTTCATTTACACATGTTCAAAGCAAAAACGGGGGGCTTAAAATTTCAGAGTGAAATATTTGTGTTTTTTTAATCACAATAAGTGTTATTTTAACTATTTGATAGTTAAATGGGGGTTGAAGTTGTGGTTATTTACCAGAGTTGATATGGTTGAAGTTAATTCAACTTCTCCTAGTGTTAATTTTGGCTCCTCCCACCCACCACTTTAACTCCCACGAGAGAAGACCAGTTTGAACCAGTTTTGAACAGAATTTCATCTTAAATGAATTAAAATAAACTGTAAAAATAAAACTATGTCTCTGTGTTTGGCTAAACCAGGATAACTCTACAAAGTGTTATCCGTTTACTCTTAAAATGTTAAAATAAGTCTAGGAAATTTGTTCCAGTGTTACTTAATTAACATGTTCAAAAATGTTAAATTAACTCTAGAGCAGATTGGACTCATATAAACTCTGAGAAAATGTTCAAATTGATTCTGTGAGAGTCACTTTTAACACTTTTTTGCTGTGTTTTTCCAGGTCTGAAATCATCCAAATGATGAAGTGAAGGTGTGTAGAGTTTAAAACACATTGGAGCACTTCCTGTATTACTATATGACATCACAAGGTGGAACAGAGTATTTTCTGTCTAAATAAAAAACTCTCTAATTATACAGGGTTTGTGGGTTAAACATGTGAACAAAACACAACTCCAGGTCTGTTTGTGATGAGAAAATTGCATTAGAACATCCATGAGAAAAACAGCCTAGACCCTTTAAAGCAGCTCCAACATCTCCAGGAAGATGAGCAGGTAGCATGCCTTCCACCAGGCCATGTTACGAGTCAGGTCAGTGGAGATGCAAACCTCCTCAGAGTAAATAACCAATCAGGAACCTTGTGAGCTTGGATTGAAATAAAAAGATTGTGTGCATGTTCTAAAATCGAACTTTATGGATAATTTGCAATTAATCAATGTATTTATTGTACACTGGTAAGTGTTCCCCCACACTTCAACACAGTATGTGAACTAAGGGAGAACCAATGAACAGCTGAATGTACAAAGGACATTTTGATCAAGGTCATATTTCACTTTGTTTACTATAGTGAGACTTTTGGACAATTTTGTTTTTATATGTCTAATGTGGACTTTCCTACTTTCAGGAATTTATTTTCATTTACATTTTCTATTTGGACTCCTTCAATCATAATTGGTAACTCTGTGTTAATCTTGTGATTGCCAAACATCATTGCCTTGGTCTTATTCAAGTTTAATTACATTTTATTAATATCCATCCAGTTTTTAATTGTGTTTAGCTCCTCATTTAGGGTACTTATGTGTTCATTATAATTGTGACTACTATAAAATATGTGGGTGTCATTTGCAAAGAGTTTAAGTTTTAGTGAGTGAGATATTCATGGAAACCAGCCCCACTCACAGTCAGAATGCTATTTTTCGGAGTATTTTTGAGGTATAAAACCACCTGTAATTGAATAAATGTAAAGTAGAGCTGTTTAATGTCATGTAATGTAATGTGTGGAAAATTCAAGGGAGATCAATGACGTATCCATAGAAACAAGCAGGTGACAGACCCCCAAACTAAAAGTGACATAGTGCACCTTCAAGAAGAAATCCCAATCTGACCAAAACCAACCCACATTCACATTTACACGACACACTGCACACGTGTCGGCGTCCTAAAGCGTGTCCATTTTCTTTTGTCATTTGCGGTGGTGTTGATGAAGCCCGGCCTCACATAACGACGGCGCGAGGGCGGAGGTGCCTTCAGGAGGTGGTCACGTCATGGTTCTCACTGGAGCAGAAACGTGGCTCGTTTTCGCCGCCGCACAGACCATGCAGGCGCTCACATCCACTGGGCTGAACGGGGAATGATGGATATTATAGATTGACTCCAAACCAATTATAAACACAAGAACACAAGCACCTGAACAACTGCAATGACATTCACACTATTAATAGATATGGAGCTGTGTGCGTGTGTGTGTGTGTGTGTGTGTCCTTAGAATAGACTGGTTTGTGACATATAAGAAAATATTGTTTATGGTAGTGTTTAACTGACATTTACAGAATTGTAGTGTAACTCTAGTTAAAGGTGCATTGTGTAACTTTTCTGGTGGAGAGTAAAAACACCCCCTCGTCCTGGTTTCTAGTCCTGTCTGCATGTTTCTGCATTTCTGTCCCAGTCCAGAATGTGCTTCTCTAATTTACAGTGTCACAAACGGCTGATTTGTGTCGTTCCTGTTCTGCTTTGTGTTTTAACGCTCGTGTTTCTTCTTCACTGTTTCTTTCTCACATTCTGTCCTATGTTCTTTATTTCTGTGGACTGAACGCCCTCCCTGTTTCCCTAATGTGTGTTTTATTGCAGGACAGGACGAGTAATTGCCTGAGCTGTACTATTTCATAATTACGCGTCCACCCAAAAGATAAAATAGAACCGGAATATAAAAGTAATGTCGTATAGGAAACACCCTGTGTGTCCTGCAATAAAACACATCGGGAAAACAGTGAGGTTGGTCCTTGAACCGTCACCTTAACGTGGTGGAGGGGGTTGAGTGCCCGAATGATTCTCGGGGGCTATGTTGTCGGGGGCTTCATGCCCTTGGTAGGGTCACCCGAGGCAAACAGGTCCAGGGAGACACGTCAGACGAAGAATGGTTCAGAAGCCCCCTATGTTGCATGTACCAATGAGGCCAGATACGTCGCCCAGAATGGCATTACCAGGGCTCCACCCTGGAGCCAGGCCTGGGGTGGGTGCCCGACGGCAAGCGTCTGGTGGCCAGCCGGGCATCGCCTGAATGAGCGACATGGCGCCGCCCTTCTGTGGGCCCACCACCTGCAGGAGGAGCCATAAGGAGCTGGTGCTGAGAGATCTGGGCAGCAGTCGAAGGCGGGCGCCTCAACGACCGGATCTCCGGACATGGAGACTAGCTCTGTGGAGCAGAACAGGAACAACTTAAATCATCCATCTGTGACATTGAAAAAGAGAGAAGCACATTCTGGACTGGGACACACACCTGGGATACTGTCCTGAGGAAGTCAGACTGCAGGTGGCGCTGTCATCCTGCCTCCACCGGTAGAAAGACAGTTCCAAAACCTGTTTAAATCAGCTGACCAGACACATCACAGCAACTTCACTTCAACTTCAGGGAGCAGAACAAACTGTCAGGTCTGAAAACAAACTCTTGGTCTGAAAAAAGAACCTAATAACAAAAAGTTTTGTTCAGTTGAAAAATCCTTTGGCCATGGATTCTCCCTGGACAACTGAGGGATTTTGCACACATGTGGCGTTAAATCTTTCTATCTTTATGGCAACCAAACCAGACCAAGTTACAGGTCAGATCTGTGGAGAGGCGACCCCGCTCACTGTCAGAATGTCTGTTTTTCTAGGTATTTTTGAGCTAAAACCACCTGTAATTGAATAAATGTAAGGTGGAGCTGTTTAATGTCACACTGTGGAACATTCCAGGCAGAGCAATGACATCTCCATAGAAACAAGCAACTAAAAAGTTACATAGTGCACTTTTAATCCTTCCAGACTGACAGTATCATACGATCCCTGAGAATATGTTTTATATAAGTGTGCATAACTTTCCAACCATAAAAGATAGAGACTTTTTTTACTGGCTTTCCAAGCATTTTTCTGGCATTATTATAGAGAAAACAGACTGATTCATCAGCCGGTTTCACTTTGTGGAAACAGAAACAGATTTCTGGAGTCAACACAAACAAAAGCACAAATAAACAAAAATAAGAGACTCAAATCAAATGCAACAAACTTGCTCCGATTGCTCCAACTGCACACAGCTACAGTTGAGCACCAAACACTCCACAGCCACATGAACACAAGGCAGTCGTCAGCCGTGCCGCTCCACAACTCCTCCAACGTCCTTGTAGCCCCAAGCAGCTCCATCCTCCCATGGTGAACCTTCACACGAGACGCCATCCTCACTTCAGAGGGCGCCCCTGTGAACTCCACCTGACTTCTGTGTACCTCTGTCGCCTTTCGGGGTGATGTAGACCTGTCCATTGTCCCGAGTTTGTAACTACTGGTTCTGTGCTGCCTGAGCCCTGTTGGCTGACAGGTGAACAGTTACTCCCACAGCACCAGCCTTGTTCTGTCTGGTCTGCAGGCTTCTTCACTGCCTCCCACTGGCCTGGATCCCACCACTTTCAGTCCAAATGTACAAATCCAAATGTAATAAACGCCCATGGAAACGCAGGAAGTGATGTGGCTCTGTGCCCTGGACCTGACACCAGCTGTAAACATGACTGACACCAGGAAAGTCATGAGGCCACTGTACTGGTTTAGACCTGGTTTAGTTCTAGTTTGATCCAGATCCAATTCTGGTTTAGACCTGGTTTAGTTCTGGTTTAATCCTGCTTTAGTCCAGGTCTAGTTCTGATTTAGACCTGGTCTAGTTCTGTCTTAGCCCCAGGTTTAGTTCTGGTTTATTCCTGCTTTAGTCCTAGTCTAGTTCTGATTTAGACCTGGTCTAGCTCTGGTTTAGTCCTGGGTTAAGTCTGGGTCAAATCCATGGTTTAATCTCAAACTAGTTCTGATTTTGTTCTGACCTTGTTTAGTCCTGTTTTAGTCCTCGGTCTTATTCTGGTTTAGTCTGGTCTGGTTAGTTAGTTTGGTCCTGGTTTAGTCCTGATTGAGACCTGCTCTCCCTGGTTTTGTCTCGGTCTAGTTCTGGTGTAGTCCTAGTTCAGCCCTGGTTTAACAGCCTACCTGGTTTAGTCCAGGTTTAGTTCCGATCTAGTTTTGGTTTAGTCCTGGTTTGGTTCTAGTCTAGCTCTGGTTTAGTTCTGGTTTAGTCTTGGTCTAGTATATATAGGATTTATACTGGTTTAATCCTAGTTTAGTCCCGATCTGGTTTCGGACTAGTTTAGTCTCGGTCTAGTTAGTGTGGACTGAGGCACGTGCTCCTTAGGCAAAGAGTCCTGGTTTAGTTCTGGTTTAGTACAGCCATAGTCAGTGTTGGGGAGTAACAGATTACATGTACCGGAGTAACATAATCAGTACAAATTATGAGTAACTGTATTCAATTACAGTTACTGTTTCACTGAGTGGTAATTGGATTACAGTTACTTTGTTAAAATAAATGGATTACACAGTGGTATTTTCCTGTTTTCACATTTTGGGCTATATCCCTTTTTTTTTTTTTTTTTTTTTTTCCCCGTAATTCCACTCATTGCCGGACACTAAACCAGGTCTAAAACCAGGTCTAAACCAGGTTTAAACCAGGTCCAAACCAGGCCTAAAACCAGGCCTAAAACCAGGTCTAAAACCAGGTCCAAATCAGGTGTAAAACCAGGTCTAAAACCAGGTCTAAACTAGGTCTAAACTAGGTCTAAACCAGGTCTAAACCAGGACTAAAACATGCTGCGTGGACCACGTCTTCTCTTCTTCTATTAATAATATTTTTCATACAGTTATGTAAAGTTTGGGCTTTTTATTTTCTTTTAGCAGACAAAACATCTTATGTGAAGAAATCTGAGTCTTTGCTTCTCTACAGCAAATCAAGTAATCCAAAGTATTCAGATTATGTTACTCACTTTAAGTAATTTAATGGATTATGTTACAAACTACACTTTGGTGTATGTAATCTGTAATCTGTAGGGGAATACATTTTAAAAGTCACCTTCCCAACACTGGTCATATGACACAACTCCAGCAGCAGATTGTGAAATAACAGGCTGTACTGAAAAAAGAAAACAAAACAAAACGATGTATAACACTTCATTAGAGGGTAAAGGGGGGAGTTTTAACATTAAGAAAACAATCCAGGGGAGGACAAATGTACTAAAACTGCTCTTAGGTCTGGAGAGTTAATGCACCTTTAAGTTACAACAGCTCAGTTTTCAATCGGAGCTGACAAAACTCGATTGTGTCATTTCCCGCGCGCGCACAAACCTCCTGGAGCCGCGTTTGCCCAACAGATTTAGAATAACCCAAAACAATGAATCATAAAGATCCGATTCTTTTAGCCTAAATCCCTCCGAGGCGCGTGTAATCTCTCCTGACACGCGCTTAAACCGGAGCGTACGGCCGAGCAGCTGTTTTTACGGTAATCATCTGTTTACGCACGAAACTGGAACGACTGGGATAAAAGCGGGTCACGGGAGCAGAGACGCACGTGTGCGTGTGTGCGTGTGCGTGTGCCGGTGCTGAGGTGGCGTCCGGGCGGGGGGAGGAGGAAGGAGGGTGACGTGCGGACCGGGGAGGAGGGGGGGCGGAGTACAAAACGAGACGGAGCGGCGGACGCGAGCGGCAGATGTGAGCGGAGCGACAGATGCGCGTGCGGAGGAGCGGTGCCAGCGCGTAATTAGCCACGGATACGGTCCACGGGAGGAACCGGATTATGAGGATTTAAGTTCACCCGGAGACCTGACCCCGACCCGCCCGCACCGGTACCGGGTCTGACCCAAAGCGGATTCTTTAAACTCCTCCGTAGCTTCGCCGTGCGCAGCGCTTCCTCCTCCCCCCGGGTCCTGTCAGCTCCGCGCCCCGCCGTGCGCACAGACCCGAGCCGGAGACCGAGCCACACTCTCCGGGTCTAGTTCTGGTTTAGTTCTGGGTTAAGTCTGGGTCTAGTCCGTGGTTTAGTCTCGGTCTCGTTCTGATTTTCTTCTGACCTTGTTTAGTCCTGTTTTAGTCCTTTAGTCTTATTCTGGTTTAGTCTGGTCTGGTTAGTTAGTTCAGTCCTGGTTTAGTCCTGATGAAGACCTGCTCTCCCTGGTCTAGTTCTGGTTTAGTCCTAGTTCTGTCCTGGTTTAATAGCTTACCTGGTTTAGTTCCGGTCCAGTTTTGGTTTAGTCCGGGTTTAATTCTAGTCTAGTTCAGGTTTATTCCCGGTCTAGTTCTGGTTTCGTACTGGTTTAGTCCCGGTTTAATACTGGTTTAGTCCTGGTTTAGTCCCGGTCTGGTTTCGGACCGGTTTATTCCCGATCTAGTATTTGTTTAGTTCTGGTTTAGTCCTGGTTTAGTCCTGGTCTGGTACTGGTTTAGTGCTGGTTTAGTCCCAGGCCGGTTTAGTTCTAATTTAGTCCCGTCTAGTTCTGGACTAGTCCTAGTTTAGTCCTGGTCTGGTACTGGTTTAGTCCTAATTTAGTCCCGGTCCAGTAATGGTTTAGTCCCGGTCTAGGTCTGGTCTAGTCCTAATTTAGTCCGGGTCTAGCACTGGTTTAGTCCAAGTTTAGTCCCAGTCTGGTTCTGGTTTTGTCTTAGTTTAGTCCCGGTCTGGGGTCTAGTTCTGGTCTAGTCCTGTTTTAATCCCGGTCTAGTTCCGGTTTAGTCCTAGTTTAGACCCGGTTTGGTTCTGCTTTAGTCGCGGTTTAATCCTGGTTTAGTCCTAGTTTAGTCCCGGTCTGGGGTCTAGTACCTGTTTTAGTCCTGTTTTAGTCCTGTTTTAGTCCTGTTTGAGTCCCGGTCCGCGTCATGGGTATAGACCGGCGGCGGAGGGCGTCTCTGGCTCTCACGTTGAACTTCGTGGCGCTGTTCTTGGCCGTGTCCGCGCTCACCACGAGCTACTGGTGCGAGGGCACGAGGAAGGTGGTCAAGCCGTTCTGTACCGGGCCAGTGACCACGAGGCAGGCGTTCTGCATCCGCTTCAACAGCTCCAACATCAACGACTCCCGCCTCGTGCAGTACATCTGGGAGACCGGGGAGGACAAGTACGTCATGAGGAAGTTCCACACCGGGATCTGGTTCTCCTGCGAGCAGAACATCAACATGACCGGTGAGTGGACAGAGGCAAAGAGTCCTGGTTTAGTTCTGGTTTAATCCTGGTCGAGTCCTGGTCCTGGTTTAGTCGTGAACATTACCGGTGAGTGGACAGAGGCACCGTGCGCTTTTGGTGTAGTTCTGGTTTATTCCTATTTTAATCCTGGTCTAGTCCTGGTTTAGTTCTGGTTTAGTTCTGGTTTAATCCTGGTTTCATTCTGGTTTAATCATGGTCTAGTTCTGGTTTAGTCCTGGTTTAGTTCTGGTTTAGTCCTGGTTTAGTTCTGGTTAACCCTGATCTAGTTCTGGTTTAGACCTGGTTTAGTTCTGGTGTAGTTCTAGTTTAATCCTGGTCTGGTTCTGGTTTAGACCTGGTTTAATCCTACAGTTGTGGTTTAGTCCTGGTTTAGTTCTGGTTTGGATCTGGTCTAGTTCTGGTTTAATCCTGCTCCAATTCTGGTTTGGTCCTGGTTTAATCATCAACATGACCAGGGAGTGGACCGAGGCAACAGTCCTGGTTTACTTGTGGTCCAGTTCTGGTCTAGTCCTGGTTGGGCACCTGTTTAGTCGTGAACATTACCGGTGAGTGGACCGAGGCACCGTACGCTTTTGGTCAAGATTTGGTTTATTCCACTTCCAGTCTAGTCCTTGTCTAATTCTAGTTTAAACCTGGTGTAGTTCTGATTTAATCCTACTCTAGTTCTGATTTCGTCCTGGTTTAGTTCTGATCTAATCCTGGTTTAGTTCTGGTTTAGTCCTAGTCTACTTCAGGTGTAAAACTGGTTTAGTTCTGGTATAATTCTGGTCTAGTTCTGGTTTAGTTCTAGTTTAATCTTTGTCTAGTTTTGGTTTAATCCTGGTCTAGTTCTGGTTTGTCCAGGTTTAGTTCTGGTTTAGTCCCAGTTTAATCATCAACTTGAGCGGTGAGTGGACTGAGGCAACAGTCCTGGTTTAGTTTAGATTTAGTCCTGGTTTAGTTCTGGTTTAATCCTGGTCCAGTTCTGGTTTAGTCCTGGTTTGGTCCTGATTTAGTCATGTGTATTACCAGTGAGTGGACCGAGGCACTGTGTTCTTTTGGTGTAGTTCTGGTTTATTCCTACTTTAATCCTGGTCTAGTTCTGATTTGAATCTGGTTTAATCCTGGTTTAGTTCTGGTTTAATCATGGTCTAGTTCTGGATTTGTCCTGGTTTAGTTTTGGTTTAGTCCTGGTCTAGTTCTGGTTTGGACCTGGTTTAATCAACAACATGACCAATGAGTGGACCGAGGCAAAAGTCCGGGTTTAGTTCTGATCTGGTTCTGGTTTAGTCTGGTTAGTTAGTTGAGTCCTGGTTTAGTCCTGATTGAGACCTGTTATTCCTGGTTTAATCTTGGTCTAGTTCTGTCTTAGTCCCAGTTTAGTTCTGGTTTAGCCCTAGTTTAGTCCCAGTCTAGTTAGTGATTGGACTGAGGCACGTGTCATAGGCAACAGTCCTGGTTTAGTTCTGGTCCAGTTCTGGTTTAGTCTTGGTTTTGTCATCAACATTACCGGTGAGTGGACTGAGGCACTGTGCACTTTTGGTCTAGCTCTGGTTTGGTTTAGTTCTGCTTTAGTCCTGGTCTAGTTCTGGTTTAGACCTGGTTTAGTTCTGGTTTAGTCCTGGTTTAGTCATGAACATGAGTCATGAGCTGAAGCACTGTGCACTTTAGACAAAAAGTTATTGCAACTTCAGTTTGAAAAAAATCTAATTAAAAACTTAATTTGCAAAACCAGATTTCCCTGTTTTGAAAAATGTACCTCTTTTCTTTTTGATGCTGTCTTCTACTCACAGCTGAGTGGATATTTTTATTGCACTAAAACAGGTTTGGCTTTTAAAACCCAGAGAGTCCAGTTTAAAGGAGCTGTGTGTGTGTGTGTCTGGTTCTGTTTGTACTTGTACAGTCTTCACCTGCAGAGAGGCGACATGTCCAAGTGTGTCTCATCCTGAGTTTATGGACAGAACAGGCCTCATGTGAAGCTCAGAACCTCCAGAATTCCCTCCCTGAGCTGCAGACGCTGCACTAGCACTGACTCATGACTGCTGCAGGTGCTGGGGTTTAGGTAAAGACCATTCAGATCAAACCAGCAGAATTTCAGCATCAAACTGGCAACACATGAGACTCATGTGAGGCTCATTCTGCTTTTGACTGGAAAATCAGAACTAAAACATGCTGTGTACAGGTATGACCCTTGGAAATGGTTGTGGTTTAGTTCTGATTTAGTCTGGTCTGAGTTCTAATGTAGTCCTGTTATAAACCTGGACTGGTGCTGGTCTAGACCAGTTATAGACACACCCCCTCATCATATGTTTTATGAACACACAGAGTCTGGGCAGGTCCACAATAAGTGAGAGTTGGTTTCTTTTTTCAGTTTGTGTTCATTGTTCTTCTAAGATGATTCTTTAGTGGAAAACAGTGATGTAGAAGTTTGTATCAGATTTCTCTTTGCTTGTTGGTGATGAGATATTTGTGAGGTCAAGTCCGTATATTTTTCCATGGAATATTGTCAGTAGAGTCGGGGCGTCACAGTGCACGAGTAGAGCTCTGTTTGGGAGGTGCACTTGTGCTGATAGTCGCTCTTTTTCTGCATTAACTCATTATAAGACAAGTTTAACTGAAGATGAAGCCAAGTGCAGCGTCTTCACTCACACCTGCTCAAGTCGACATCTTCAGGTGCTGCACTGTCCTGACGCTTCCCCA
>NW_026571047.1:4036640-4108689 GCF_026225935.1 Boleophthalmus pectinirostris
CAACTGTCTCCACCTTCTTTGAAAAATAAGAACAGTCTGAACCAAATATTAAAAGTGTGCGGCAAAAAAAGTTTTGTTCAGATGGAGGATTTGGCGTTTGTGTGGAGACAAAGGGTTCTCCAAAATACTAAGGATGTACTGAGCGATTCTAACCATGTACTGCACTCACAGTTTGTGCAAATGTCCTCTGGGAGATGATATGTCACCCCACAACAAAAGACCAATCACTACTCTAAATATTTTATTTCTTCTGCCATAAAGCTTTTAAATGGAAAGTAAATTTGCTCCTGTGTCCCTGATGCACTGAGGTCTGAATGTACTGCGTGTGTTGCATGTTTTTGATTTTCTTTTTTCTTTTTATTTATGGATTGTGCACGACTAGAGATCTGCAAACTGAATTGCCAATTGGGATTAATAAAGATGTTGATTGATTGATTGACTGATTGAAAACTGTGTGTTGTCTTAGCTGTTGTTGAGGAAAATCACCCTTTTCCTCGCGTGTTAGTTTCTGCTTAGACAAAAAATTACACTTGAAACAGAAATAAAGTCCAGATAATTTACAATTCAGATTTTTTTGTGAAATCCGATGTTTTTGCGAGGTCGTTCACATTTCCAATTAAATGCGACTTGTCTGTGACTTCAGTGTGAATGGTAAATGGCCCGAAAGTGTCCCACACGTGCACTGGAGACACGATGACCTCAACCCCATGCGTCAACCGCAGCGAGCGTGCTCTGTGTTTACGGAAGTTGTCCAAACATGGTCGCGAGCATTGAGCACCTGGAGATTTTACAGTTCCGGTTTCCGCCTGCTTCAGGCGGTTGGATGGATGCGCTTTGGCCGTTCAGACTGAAGTCGCATGTCAAAAGATCGGATATGTATCGGATTCAGGAGCACATATCCAAGTGGCCTGGGTCGCATTTGAAAAATTCGGATCTGTGCCGTTCAGACTGTCATTAAAAGATCAGATACAGGTCACACAGAAGCCAAAAAATCGGATTTGGGTCACTTCAGGCTGCAGTCTGAACGCAGCCTATGTCATTGACTTCAGCAGCATCGGAGAAACATGGGCAGGTTTTGTTGTGTATTTGGTTGTTCTAGACGCTCTGAAAGGGATAAAACAAATCGTTTCTTCACTGTTCCTCTGGAAATTACTCATCGGGAGCTCAAACAAGGGAATTATCGGAAAAAAGACGCAGATTATAGCTAGCAAAAAAAAAGAGATTTTCAATGGTACCATCAAGACACCTGAAGTTTCATCAAGGTATTTGCTATTTAAATTGTTTCATAGTTTATTTAATGAAAGAAGCACATTTACTGAACTAAATGTCATTAATTTATCCAGGAAAACCCGCACTAGTTTACGATTCAACAAACCCACACTGGGCTCCTGTGATCAACATGACGCACAAGTCGAAGAGTCTGTGAGCCGAACCTCGAAAGAATCGGCCATGAAAAGATCCTCGTGAACATTAGAGAGACCCGCTTGCAAAAAGTGATTTATTCTAGAAGACATAGTTGTGGATAAGCAAGACAATGAAGAAAACATGGATCCTACGACGAGTGACATGTTTATATGTGCTGGAAGATACAGTTTCTACTGCCACTCACACTGCAAATGTTTTCTTTTTACATTTGAGTTCAGTAAATGTGCTTCTCTCATTAAATAAACTATGAAACAATTTAAATAGCAAATACCTTGATGAAAGTGACGTGAGTGTGTCTTGATGGTACCATAGGAAATCTCTTTGCGTGTTTATGTAGACATAATTCCCATTTTATTTTTTATTTTTTGATAATTCCCTTGTTTGATCCTGATGAGTCATTTCCAGAGGAAGAGTGAAGAAACGAATCATTTTATCCCTTTCAGAGCGTCTAGAACAACCAAATACACAACAAAACCTGCCCATGTTTCTCCGATGCTGCTGAAGTCAATGACATAGTGTGACCGGTGTCATGGCGGCGTATGAACCGTTGCTGTAGGGGTTACGTGATTGTGCAAAGCCTCTATAGTGGGAGGTGACCATGGTTTAGACTTACAGTCCCTGACAAAAGTCTTGTCACTTTATCCATTTTGTAGAAACAAAAGCTTATAACCTGACTTTAAATTAATCGATTGGTTTTAGAAATGTCTCATATGAAGCTAAAACCCTCCCAAATTATGCTCAATATACTAAAATAAATTTGCTTCACTGAAGAAAGATTGATCATTTAATGAACACAGAAAGGTCAGATTTTGGCAAGACAAAAGTCTTGTCGCCTTGTCATATGATGCACCCAATCCTAGATTACAGCCTCACCTGTGATCAGTTACTGATCAATCAATTAGTGGGTGTGTATAAAAAGAACCCCAGCACACCAGACCTTCACATCAACTGCAACTTGACCTCTGACAACATGCCTAAGATCCACCCTGAGACCAAAGCGTTAATTATCAAGAGGCTGAAGACCAGATCCACTGCTGAGGTGGTGACACCTTCAATGTGTCTCAGCGTCAAGTACAAAGAATAAGAAAAAGATCTGAAATGACTGGAGATGTTTTTGACAAGCCCAGGTCCAGCAGACCCCGCAAGACAACTGCTCGGGAGGACCGAGCAGACTCCACCAGGCCTGGTCACCTCAAGTCCCTGTGTCAACCACAACAGTTTGTAGAATTCTGTCTCGAAATGGCCTCCATGGTCGAATCAGTGCACAGAAACCAGCACTAAACAAAAGGCAATTAAAAAAACTGTGTGGCATTTGCCAAGGCCCACAGCCTGCTAAAAGGATGGACACTGGAAAAGTGGCAGAAGGTGGATTTCTCAGATGAATCCTCGGTTGAATTACATCACAGCCGCCACAAATATTGCAGGAGACCTACTGGAGCCGCATGGATCCAAGATTCACCCAGAAAACAGTTAAGTTTGGTGGCGGAAAAATCCTGGTCTGGGGTTCCATCCAGTATGGGGGTGTGTGAGACATTTGCAGGGTGGAAGGCAAATATCAATAACCTAAAATATCAAGAAGTATTAGCTCCTCTTACATTCCCAACCATAAAGGGTCAGATTTTGCAGCAGGATGGTGCTCCATCACATACTTCTATCTCTACATCAAAGTTTCTCAAGGTGAAGAAGATCAAGGTGCTCCAGGACTGGCCAGCCCAGTCACCAGACATGAACATCATTGAGCATGTCTGGGGTAGAATGAAAGAGGAAGCATGGAAGGCAAAACCACCAAGAATCTTGATGAACTCTGGGGAGGCATGTAAGACTGCTTTCTTTGCTATTCCTGATGACTTCATCAACAAATTGTATGAATCATTGTTGAACAGCATGGATGCGTCCTTCAAGCTCATGGAAGTCATACAAGATATTAAATCTGGATCTCACAGCACCACTACTTCATTCACTGACGTTATACAACATATTTTTGTATTTGAAGTAAATTATTTGTTCAATTTTCTGTAGGCGACAAAACTTTTGTCTTGCCAAAATCTGACCTTTCTGTGTTCATTAAATGATCAATCTTTCTTCAGTGAAGCAAATTTATTTTAGTATATTGAGCATAATTTGGGAGGGTTTTAGCTTTCATATGAGACATTTCTAAAACCAATCGATTCATTTAAAGTCAGGTTATAAGCTTTTGTTTCTACAAAATGGATAAGTGACAAGACTTTTGTCAGGGACTGTAGTGCCTCTTCGTTGGTGCACAGACTAGCCAGGCCTCTTGGCACGTTGCACAATCTTATCCAATTGTGACAAGGATCCCCCGGAATCATCTCACTCCCCTTACAGGAGCGTCTTGCTGGTCTGATCAGGGTGATGAGTCGTGAGTCAGAATAGACCTATCACTGAGTTCTTGCCCTATTTAGTTAATTGATTAGACATATAGATAGGTTCAGTTCATGTACAAGATATTCTATTTCTATCTCTGCATCTCTTATCTGTAATCTAGTCCCTGTTTTCTGGGTCATTGTACAGTGAATTCTAATAGTACAATAATAAAATAGAGCAGTACATCAATAACTGTAGAGCAGCACATCAGTTACATCATAGCAGTAGTTATACACCACCTAAGCCTAGTTATTTATCCTAACACTGTTCTCAAATGTATGTTCAGTCGATGAGAACAAGTCTATGAAAAGTCACTCTGCTTTCATTTGTATGTAACTTGTATTTGTGTATAAATCCTCCGAGCTCAGATGCTTTGGGGGAGCTGGAGAGAAGAGGAGACTGGAGCGAGGAGAGTCAGGAGAGACTGTTGGTCTGCAGCCAGGGCAGGACTCGGCTCTGTCCATATTTGATGGAACAAGAATAAACCTTTGTCTGTATTCCAAAAACTCACTGGGCCTCGAAATGGATTCATTATTTATCATCAAGAGATACATTTTTTTTTTTTTTTCCACAGCAGAATGCATTTTTGTACTTTTCTTTCAATTTTTTTTTATTTTTTTTTTTCTGCCACAACTTCACAGATAAATACTCACCACAGGTACAATCCACCAAACCAAGTCACGATTAGAAACATGTAAAAACATGCGCGCTCTGGTTTAAAGAGAGGTGTGTGACAAAGTGGGACCTTTGTCTGATTTTAAATTCACGTTAGTTTATGTTTAACATGATTTATTTTGAAAGGGGACTTGCTTTGGGGAGTTCCCTGGATACTCACCTGGGGGGAGGTACTTCCTGTGGGCGGAGTATAAAGCAAAGCAGGTGTCACCAATTAGGGGGATTTCTGTGCAGGTATTTGGTGTTTTTGTTTGAGTTATTTTTTGTCTATTTGTACTTTTGTTGGTTAAACCCAGAAGTCTGTTTTTAATCCATTTTGTCTGCGTAAAGACACCTTTTTTGTGTCATCTGCCTCCTACTTTGACTACTTTGGCCAGCTTCCCCACAGGGTGTTTTACTTCTATCGGGTCAAAATATGGTAGAAAGCTAAAAAAAAGTTGCTGGTCAGTCACCTGCTTGTTTCTATGGATATGTCGTTGCTTTGCCTGGAATGTTTCACAATATGACATTAAAGAGCACAAACTGATGTTTATTCAATTACAGGTGGTTTTATAGCTCAAAAAAAAAAAAAAAAAAACAGGTGTGATTGTGTCTGATTGTGAGTGGGGTCGCCTCTCCACACATCTGACCGGTAATTTGGTCTAGTTTGGTTTCCATGACGATAGAACGATTTAATGCCATACTGTGAAACAAGGGTCAGCCTTATCATCAGAAGAGCCTCTAGTCAGAAAATCCATGTTCAGGTCGTCTTACAAATTGTTACAAATGAAATTGTATTTCAAGTTTTAAATATTTTAAAAAGTAAATATTAAAAGTAATAAATATATTGAAACCCCTAAAATACAGCAAAAATGTTTGAGGAAATAATGATTTGGGTGGAAATGGCGTCTTAAGTGTAACAGGGTTAATAATTCTCTGATTTTCAGGCAACAACTTGCAAAATGTTCAGTAATTCAAGCTCTACAACCTTCATTTCAATTTAATTTTAAATCTTTTTCTTTTAATATAGCATTGGTGGGTTTGTAAACCAACAAATTAAGTAATACTGACCTTGGCTAATTCTGTTATGCATGATTATGTGTTTTCCTGTCAATATCTCTAAAAATGTTGATGTTGCAGCCATTTTTAATTGGTAAACATCCAAAAAGTTTACTAATTCTTCCCTGATATCCAGGAATTATTCCCTGTTGCTTTCATCAAATATACATTCAATTGTTCAAGAGAAATGTTGCTGACAAACCAATAGAAGAGGGAATGATTTTCTGACTAGTGGGCTTTCTGACTAGTGGGCCTTCTGACTAGTGGCCTTCTGACTAGTGGGCCTTCTGACTAGTGGGCCTTCTGACTAGTGGGCCTTCTGACTAGTGGGCTTTCTGACTAGTGGGCTTTCTGACTAGTGGCTTTCTGACTAGTGGGCTTTCTGACTAGTGGGCTTTCTGACTAGTGGGCTTTCTGACTAGTGGGCTTTCTGACTAGTGGGCTTTCTGACTAGTGGACTTTCTGATGATAAGGGTGTAACCTGTGAAACATTCCAGACAAAGCTATAACATCTCATGGAGACAGGCCACCAGAAAAGTTACACAATGCGCAATAAGACACAATAAGAGCGCCGCGGCATACACATGGATATTTTGAGGTTGTCGCAGGGTCCGCTCACTGACCTTCGTGCTCACACTGTCCTTGTAGCGTTCACATTAGCATTAGTATTAGTGTTAGCATTAGCGTTAGTCGTCTTTGTCCCTCACAGTCACACGTTACGCTCCGGTGTCTCCAGGGGCCCGTAAACACATCACACTGTTTTGGGGGAGGGGCTCAAATTGTTACTCATTTTTCATGGGACAAGATGCAGTGGGACAAGATCTATAATGAATATAATGAGAGGAAAATGAATATATATATACATATTTGGTTTGTACATGAAATGAGGATTTAAAGTGAATATGACAATTTAGACTGAAACAAGGAATGACACAATGATCAAAGAAGAGTAGTTTTATTGACTTTTATTGGAAAAAATAAATAAATTAAAACCTACTATGAATACTACTATACTACTAATAATACTACTACTATACTGATACCACAACTCATGCTGACACTACTACTAGGCCTACTACTTTTGGTACTGCTACTATGACTCTACTACTACTACTGCTAATACTAGTGCTACGAAACCACTACTACTGTTACTTCTGCTATTACTGCTACTACTACTAGTACTGTTACTACTACTAATACTTCTAATAATAATAATACTTGTGCTACTACTCCTACTACTACTACTCCTACTCCTCCTACTACTTGAACTAATCCTTCAACTACTACTGCTACTCCTAATAATAATCATAATACTTGTGCTACTACTCCTACTACTACTACTACTAATCCTTCTACTACTACTACTACTACTACTGCTACTCCTACTACTCCTTCTACTACTCCTACTCCTCCTGCTACTACTACTACTCCTACAACTACTACTACTCCTACTCCTACTACTCCTACTGCTATTACTACTCCTACTGCTACTCCTTCTTCTTCTACTACTAATCCTAATATTATTCCTACTCCTACTGCTGCTACTACTACTCTTACTACTATTTGTACTATTACTCCTACTCATCTATTACTACTACTATTACTCCTATCCTACTGCTACTACTACAACTCTTACTACTACTTGTACTATTACTCCTCCTCCTCCTCCTAATACTCCTACTGCTACTACTCCTACTCCTACTCTTACTACTACTTTTACTATTACTCCTACTCATCCTCCTACTATTACTACTACTATTACTCCTACTACTACTCCTGTTCCTGATCCTAACAATTATGATTAAACAAATCCAAATAAACAACACCTTTTTAGTGTTAAATGCAGGTTCTGTGCAGGAGTTTGTTATTTGTCAATAGAGTAAAGAATGAATCATGTGTATAATGAAAGCACTTGATTTTTTCTTGTTGTAAACAGTCAGAGGAGTAGAGGAGTGGAGGAGTGGATGACATTTAGTGTAAAATGTTTTGACAGACGTAATAAAGGTCTGTCTAAAAACAAACAAAAAAAAAATCTCTCCCTCTATTTCCTTCTTCCCCCCCTCTCTATCTCTCCTCTCCCTCTGTCTCTCCCTCTCCTCCTCTTTTTCCTTTTTTTCCCTTCTCTCCTACCCTCTCTTTTCCTCATTCACCCCCCTCTCTCTTTTTTCCCCCCTCTTCTGCTTTTTTTTCTCTCTCATTTTGGTCTTTAAACATCCATATTAACTTCGTTCTGCATGATCCTGGGGTTTGTAATTTGCCATTTTCTCTGTGAATGAATTCCTATTCCTAATATGAAGCTCTGATTTGCCCTTATGACTCCCAGCCTCATGAGCTTCATTTGACTGGAGTCAAATGACGTCCCTCATAGTCCATTTCTTTATACACTCTATGGCCAAGACACATTATAGTTGATTACATAAACATTTACACCGGTACAACAGATAAACACCAAATATGAGAGAAGACACTCTGTCTCATCATCACAGAGTGAAACAACAGAGTGGAGAGAGACAGGTGCAGGAGAAACATTCTGTTGTGTTGTAAAAACACAGAGGACACAGAGGACGGACACTTTGGTCCTGAAGGCTGTTACTCTCCTCACACTGTTTTTGTTTAAGCTTTTTATCATGATTATATTTTACTGCTTATTGTGCTTAAACTAAATAAAGTGATCTAGAAAAAGTGTTTAGAGTCCCTTTAATAAATGGACATATTAGAATTGTGGATGTAATCCATTATTAGTAGAAGGTAGAAAAGTTCTCACAGATAAACTTGTGCTCTTTGGGCAGGATAAATTTCACATTAGCCTGTCAGTTTGGTCTTGGCCTCAGGGAGCAGTCAAACTGTCCAAACACCTCCACAGGACAAACCTTTGAAACTGTTTCTATCAGCATTGGAATAGTTTATTTTGCCATGTGACAATGATCTTAAACGTGGGAGGGCATCATTATAAATCCTACAAACACATGATGATGTAACCCTGTGACAGTCTGTTTCTGCTGAACAAACACATGTCTCTGTGGTGACTCAGAACACCTCACCTCACACATGCACACGCACACATGTGTGTGTGTGTGTGTGTGTGTGTGTGTCAGGGGCTGGGGGTTGTGATGGTTCTTGGAACTAAACTCTGAAACACATCTGAAAAACAAGACCAAAGTCAGGGGCATTATTATATATTGAAAACATCTAAAAATATGAAACAATTTCACTTAATTTATAAACATTCTTTATTAGAAATCTTTAGTCACTATATTCCAACCGTTTTTCAATAGAAATAATCATTTCAGCAGTTGGCCTGTCAGCCTGCCCCAGGGCAGCTGTGGCTTAGCACCTCTGCATGAATAAAACATTAAAGTGTAACGTGGATGTGGAAATGAGCTTATTAAGACTCATGCCAGTCTTCATCCAATCACACACAGACTGGAGCTACATTAGCAGGTTGCCAGATTCCTCACTAATCACCTTCTTGCCAGCTGCTGCCACTGTTATGCCCTTGGGCAAGACACTCCATGTGATTATAGGCTCAGTGTTGTACAACACACATGACACATGTGTTTCATGTTTCTCTTCTCTCACAGGTGAGAACTGCCGGAGCTTCATCTATGTGGCCCCAGCCAACGAGCGAGGTAAGAACCACATTTTTATCTCTATACTTCTCCACCAGTACTCCTCCTCCAGTGCTCCATCACCATTGCTCTGGCATCAGTGCGTCATCACCAGTACTCACTACTCCATCACTACTGCACCACTACCAGGTTTAGGTCCAGGTTTAGGTGAAAGTAACTAGCCACAAACCAAAAACTGTTTGTCAGAAGCACTTTGACTTGAAGTTGAACTCGTTACACCTGTACAGCACACAGCTCTGTGGGTCTCCATTCATGAGCCTGTAGCAGTAACATGCCCCCAGTGCAGAGCTGGGACTGGGCAGGAGAGCGAGCAGCTGAATCACAATAAGTCAGGTGTGTGATAAATGTTTATGAAGACCAATTATTTGATTTCAGGTCAGGGCTGTAATGTAATTTTCTCCAAACTTCAGCCTCTCCCATAGATCTCCATTAAGTCGCTCTGACTCAGCGCACTTAAAGCCAAACACATGAATCAAATAAAGTGATATGAGCACATTTAACATGCTAAAAATGTCTATGCAGATATATGTTCAATTTGAAACAAAGTTTGAAACATAAAGCCTAACTGACGAAACGCCACTGGAATTGAAATGTCATTTTGAAATTAGAGGGAGACTCAGTGCATGAGAAGTTCGAGGTGGTGGTGACCAGACTCTGTATAAAAAGCAGAGAGAGAGATCAGTCTGGATTTGTCTGGCAACATTTAAGTTTAACGACACACCCTGCTGGTTTGTTCCATTATGAAGAGGAAATCCAGCTTCTGTAATAGAGTGATAAAAGTTTACTACAATAGACTCTGTTACCTCCTCCTCCTCTCCTCCTCCTCCTCAGCTCTGTGTATTGATCTCTGAGTAAACAGTTTGAGAGGAAAGCGCACTTGTTTCATCACCCTCACGACTCAATAGTGTGCTGTGCTGATCCAAAGTGGTCCAGACTCATTTTAAATTCACTTAGAGGCACTGGGACTCTGCTAAGTCCTCCACAGCAAACAGGATAATCCTCCTCTCATACGGGCCTGGGTAAACCAATATAAAGTCCTGAGCTCAAATAAGCAAAGAAGCACAAGGGAAATAATTATTAGCGGCTAAAAAGAGTGATTTATAGCGTCTTAAAAAGGTGAACAGAACTAATTAATTTGAAACAGTTATTCCTCACGTACATTCAGAGCATCCTAATTATTCACCATGAGTTTCAGATACCAGTTTTGCCTTGACAACAACTCGCATGCTAATGTACACTTCCTGATTATCGGGCAGTAAATCGCTTTATCATCAATCATGCAGTAGAGCAGGGGTGCTCACACTTTTTCAGCATGCGAGCTACTTACAAAATGATCTACCTAATACAAAGCCAAGCAAACTGCACTGAAACACTCTGTGCCACTTTTTTGGACCGTCACCCACAGTTTGAGAAGCCCTTCTTTAAGAGAACTTCCTCTGGCACTTTACACAAAACTGTGAAAAAAGTGAAGGAAGTAGGTAAGAATTTTAAACCTGTTTTTTAAAGTTCCAAACTGGAGTTTCATTCTTTTCTGGTTTTGCAGTGATATTTACCAGCCTCTGCACGTTTACCAAACCAAACGCACATCGTGACAAACACAGATGCATTTGTGCACTTTTGTTAGACAAACTTCAGCCAAATGTGGCAGTAGGTCTGTTCTGTAGATCCGCTCTATGCTGTAGACCTGCTTTGTGCCAACACTGGAACACAAATTTAGACTGTTTTTTGCTCCACGTTTGGTCTTGCTCTTCTAATCAGCCGCACTGTGGGAGGGGCTTGTGTTCGCTGTACGCAGGAAGGAGCGAGAGCGTGAAAAAGGGGCGGCGTGCTGACGTGAGGCAGATGGACAGGTAGGATGTTTAGGAAGTTGAACCTGCCCTGTGATGCACGCTGGTACACGAGGGCACACGCTGTCGCAGACGAGCCGTGCATAGGGAGCGTGTGTGTTTGTGATGTGCCGTAGAGTCTCCGCGGGTTTCAAATGAGCGCACAGGCTGCACTGAGACGCCCCACACGCTCCTGCACCCGCTACAAGTTTATTACCAACAGCAGCGGCCGTAATGAAATATGATCACACTTGTTGAGTGTCAGACCTTGAGTGAGAGACAAGACCGAGTCCAAACGTGATCGAGTCCTAGACGAGTACTAAGACAAGGTGATCTACCCACACGACCTTGGCGATCGACTGGTAGATCGGGATCGACGTATTGGGAACCCCTGCAGTAGACTTATTTTGACCTCAAGAGCGGCTTATACAACGTATCTGTACTGGGGCAAGACAGAAAAGACAAAATTATTAATTGTCATTTTTGTTGTTTCAAATTTAGTTTTTAAAAATGCATTACGTAACTTTCTTGTGGTTGATCAGCCACCTGCGTTTCGTGACTACTCTTTATCAATCTGGAATCACTCCTGTTGATGGAACTGGGGAAGGGGAGGGAGCCCAATTCAGCTTTAGCAGCATGACATCCTTCAATTTTGTACAAATTTGCAGCGTCATTTCTGCTGTTATTAAAAAGGTGTGTTAGCGTGTTCTCTGGAAAAATGACGCTGGAATCGATCGATTGAAATCACAAAAATGTATTCCCTATTCAATACAATTCTAATACAGAGCTCTGGGTCAAATCACTGTCCCTGATGGCCTACAGCTACACAGGACTTACGTCAGCAGGTCTGAACGCCTGAGTTTCCCTCAACCCAGAAATATAAAACAACAACATGAATATGCAAATTTATGTTAAACAAGTCCACGCCGTGGATCCTCCCTGAAGCATCTCCGTTTTCCTTTACCATAAGGAGATGACCGCCAGGTTTAAATACAGCCAAGTCTATTTAGGCTTGGTGCCAGCCAAAACAACTCCACTGCAACCGCTCTGTAAAGACTTTCCTTAAAAGTACACAACCTTCACAGCAGTGTCTTTAAACATATATATCAGATTTCAGTGGTTAAGCATTAACTCATTGTGTAATATTCAAACAAATATATAATTGCAGTATTTTATATACGCATGCAGTACACTCAGGATACTTTATTACTTGATATATAGGTGGTATTATGCAACTTTTATTTTATTTTTTCTAGCTTTCTGCTGTGTTCTACCATTGTCCCCTCATCCAAAACATGCCTGAAGAGGTGTCAGATGTCCGTGCATGTTTGAGTCATCTACTGATCTCTCTGGCCCTATTTGAACCCTCCTTAGGTTTAGCAGCATTATCTGCAAGGCTCCGCCCACAAGCCACCTGAAAATTCTCCATAAATATTAGGGGTGTGCAAAAATATTGAAATATCTACAGTATATATCATATCGTTTAATGTGATGATACAGTATTGATATCGTGGGCTGCTGTATCGATATATCACCAAGGGTATTTTTTAGTATATTTTACTAAATTATTTTGTTACAGCTACAGTTTTGTTATTTGTTCAGAGGAAGGAAACTCGTTTATGCGACACATTTGACATTTTCACAGTTTTGATTATTAAAATGTTTGTGTTTCATATGAATTTTACACAAGAAGTGGTTTAACAAAGACTTTTACTATCACAGACATGATTTAGCCTTTTTTTACTGAACCGTATCAAATCGATTTGAAATACATCATATTGAATCATATCGAATCAAAAGTGCACTGTATCGACATATGTATCATATTGTGGTCTGTGTATCGAGGTATGTATCGAATCGGCAACTGCTTAATGATACCCAGCCCTAATAAATATACACAAACATGATACAAAACTGTTCAAACTTCACAAACTTGATGCCATCTGCAGTCATTAGCGGGATGCACGCTGACTGTGTTGTGATCGGGCTCTGAAGGGGAAGTGACTTAATATGAAGAGCAAAGGGAGGGGAGACTCAGAGCATCAGACACTTATAAAACGTTATAAAACATGTTAATACATTGTTTTTGGTGAATACAGCAGTTTCCAAACAATAAACAGTACACTGTGATCTAAATGTGTTTTGTGTTAACAGTTAATACCCCATAGAAGTGCAGTAACATTTCTTTCATAAAATGTTTGTGCAGGAAAGTCGACTCTTGTGATTCTTTGAAAGAGTCAGAGTCAAACAGAAAACAAGCAGAGTAAATAAAGGCAGTGGTTGAGTGGAGACACATGAGGCTGGTGACAGGAGACTGTTCAAACCTCATGTTCATTCATTCAAACATCAGTCAAGTGTTTTCTGAGAATCACAGCAGCAGGAACAAGACAAGAACTCAGCACAGGAGCGTTACAGGCTCAAGGTTATAGACTCAATACAGCTATTTTAATGTCTCCATTGTTTTAACCTTAATTAAAACTGGCATGAAAAACAGACACATTCTGCACCTGTCCTGTGCTCTGCACCTGTCCTCCGTTCTGCACCTGTCCAGTGTTCTATAGTGAATGACAACATGAAGTAAGAAGTGTTTCCCACAGCTTCATATCTTATGACAATCATGTGACCAGACACTAGTGCAGCAGCAGACACGTGTCATACTCTGGTGTAAGAACCACCACAGCCTCAGTTACACCGAGCACAGGAGAAACCAGATCTGTGTTTTGGAGAAGCTCGGGCTCTCAGGTGTCCTCCACCAGTGTAAGAACCCAGAGAGGAGAAGTCCACAGGGGATGATGTTGCACAGGGCCCTCCTAACACTGCAGGATTCAGTCCACACTCCACGTACTGTACTGTGTGTGTGTGTGTGTGTGTGTGTGTGTGTGTGTGTGTGTGTGTGTGTGTGTGTGTGTGTGTGTGTGTGTGTGTGTGTGTGTGTGTGTGTGTGTGTGTGTGTGAGTGCAGGAGACAGACTCCTAACCCCAGCATGACCCCACAGCACAGGAGCTCCTCTAGAATGATGGGCACGCATACAGATACACATACACACGCACACACACCCGCACACACACACACACACACACACATACACACACACACATGCACACGCACACACACACACACACACATGCACGCACACACATACACACACATACACATGGGCTGCTGGAGTGGTTGTTGGCCTGTTCACATGTCTCTGTGTGTCTGAGGTTTACAGGATACTGACCTCCACCTCAGACATTATCTTCCTCTTCCTCCTCTCTCTTTCCCTCCATTGTTGTGTGTGTGTGTGTGTGTGTGTGTGTGCGTGTGTGTGTGCGTGTGTGCGTGTGTGTGTGCGTGTGCGTGTGCAGCATCTCACCCTTATAAATATGCTAAATGCATTAATGTATTGATTTGCATAAGTGTACATGGTAAAGGCGGGATGTATACAGGGGTTTGCATAAATACACTGTGAGTGTGTACGTTTAGTCAGTACATAGTCTTTGAAGTTCGAGTTGTATTTTCTCTTCTAAAGCGTCTCCTCCGTCAGACTGCACAGGCTCAGATGTAGGTGAGTCCCACAGAGCCAGAGCACAGGACAAAGTCACTCAGTGTTGTGTTCTTTTAACAGAAGTCAGTGTGTTTAACAGGGGACTCAGCTCTCTGTGCTCTGTCTGCACACGCACTCCTGTTTGTACAAGTACACAGAAGTACACAGAAGTACACAGTACTTCACATGAGGTGAAGCCAAGGAACTCCAGTGTCCTCAAGGCATCATCTGTCCTCTGCATTTTACCAAAGCCACTGGGGCCGAGTCAGTCACACCTAAACTCTGTCCTCAAACACGTTTCAAATAGAACGGCTAAACCGGGCAGGACCTGGAGGACTAAAGGGAGAGGGAAGGGGAGGAGGGGCGGGGTCTGGGGGACTAAAAGGGAGAGTGAAGGGGAGGAGGGGCGGGGTCTGGGGGACTAAAAGGGAGAGTAAGGGGGAAGGAGACAGGTGGGGTCTGGAGAACTAAAGGGGAGAGTGATGGGGTAAGGAGGGGGCGGGGTCTGGAGGACTAAAAGGGAGAGTGGGGAAGGGGTGGAGCAGGGACTGAAGGACTAAAGGGAGAGTGAGGGGGAGAAGGGGCAGGGTCTGGAGGACTAAAAGGGAGAGTGAGGGGGAGGAGGGGGTGGGGTCTGGAGGACCAAAAGAGAGAGTGGGGGGGAGTGCGGGGTCTGGAGGACTAAAGGGAAGAGTGACGGGGAAGGAGGAGGGGCAGGGTTTGGTGGTATAAGGAACAGTGTGATTGGTCTACAGGTATTGGCTCTTCAAACCCCCTGCATCCAGGTGTCTATATCAGAAACACGTGTCTGTAATCAGGGCAGTTCTGTGTAATGTCACCAAGTACTGGAAAGAGATTTTGATCAGAAAACTGCTAATTTACCCAACTGACTAAAAAAAAAAAAAAGACTAGTAGATAGGTATGTAATGATATCCAAATCTCTCTGTACGATATTATCACGATATACATCTCATGGTACGATATTTATTGAGATATTTATTGGAGAGGCCGATTTAATTGTAGATAGAAATTTTTTTTTTTTGCTTTTAAAATACCTTGACAAGATTTTGGTGTGAATTATTTCCATCACAATCCCAAGAATTCAAGTCAAAACATATCTTTTCATGTTGTCTGCGCTGAAATGAATCATGGGATATGTAGTTCCCCATGTTTATTAACTATTGCAGCTGTAAAACCTGCATTTAAGCAAAGGAACTTGTGATTCAATATATTGTGACAGCCCACGATATTGTTGTGAAACTTTGACGATGTGATATCACGATATTTCGGTTATTGTTACCAGTGTTGGGAGTAATGCGTTATAAAAGTAACAGATTACTATAATGTGTTGCTTTTTGCCATAACGCAGTAATGTTCGGCATTACAGGGGAAAAAATATATATTTTACTCTGTACAAATGTCAGTATGGCTTGTTACGATGTTTTTGTGTTTTTTTTTTAACCTGGACTGAAGTGGTGGGTTTTTCTTCATACAAATTCCCTTAAATCACCGCAATATCGGCAGCGATGAAACGCCAAAGACGAGCCCGCGTAGACCATCAGGTGACCGTGGGCGAAAGGACCAGTGCAGAAACCCGCACTCCACAGGGCTAACCACAGCTGATGCCTGATCGCGCCTTACAGACACCCTGTTCCACAGACTCGGGGTTCTCTCAGGGGCGGTCCTAGATTCCAAGTTCTAGTCCAAGATTAGTCCTGGTTTGGTTCTGGTTTAGTCCTGGTTTAATCCTGGTTTAGACCTAGTTTAGTACTGGTTTAGTCCTCGGTTTAGTCCTGGTTTAGACCTGGTTCAGTTCTAGTTCAGTTCTGGTTTAGTCCTGGTTCAGTCCAGGTTCAGCTAATGGTTCCGTTTTGGTTTAGTCCTGGTTTAGTCTTGGTTTAGTCCTGGTTTAGTCCTGATGTAGTCCTAGTTTAGTCTTAGTTTAGTCCTGGTTTAGTCTTAGTTTAGTCCTGATGTAGTCCTGGTTTAGTCTTAGTTTAGTCTGATGTAGTCCTGGTTTAGTTTTAGTTTAGTCCTGGTTTAGTCTTAGTTTAGTCCTGATGTAGTCTTAGTTTAGTCTTAGTTTAGTCCTGGTTTAGTCTTAGTTTAGTCCTGGTTTAGTCCTGGTTTAGTCTTAGTTTAGTCCTGGTTTAGTCTTAGTTTAGTCCTGGTTCAGTCCATATATGGCGCAAAAGTTCAGCATCTTCACAGTTGGTGAGAGTAACTTAAAAGTGCTGCAATAGTCATGTAATGTCTCACATTTTAAATGCAGTAATATTGTAATGGTACAAATTACTTTGACATGACAGTAACAGGTCATAAATAACACATTACAGTTTTAAAGTAACTTGCCCAACAGTGATTGTTACATCCCTACTAGTAGATAATACTTTTTTTCTTTTTTTCTTTTTGGGGTTGTATTTTGTTTCATTCTGCTTTCCTTAAACCTCTTTACAAGGTAGTAAGTTTCCCCAGATTGTTGCGTCATAGGTAAAACTCCAGGCTTCTTCTTCACTGTCCATAATCCATCACCAGCCAGCAGAGGGCGCTCCAGTAGGACATGTTTTGCATTGGAGCGCCCTCTGCTGACCGGTGATGGTTTATGGACTGCACAGGACAAGTCTGGAGTTTTAAACAGAGGTGTAGATGTTGTTTTAAATTAGAAAACATGAACTCCTCATCCCAAGTGTATTTAAATGAGAATTAAAGCCACAAAAATGCGTCATATCTCTTTTCTGATGAGATGGCTCAGATAAAGCAATCATCCAGAAGCTCAACTCTGTCTTAACTTCTTCAGTGCTTTTGCCCAAGGACACAACTACAGTATGGAATGACTAAACCGGAATTTGAACCACCCACATTCTCCATATACTGAAAATGGTCACATTTTCCTATAGTGCTTTTCCACCTTCAAGGCACTCAAAGCGCTTTACAACAAGGAACCACTCACCCATTCACACACCAGTGTACACAGACACTGTGGGCAAGGTGGGTTAAGTGTCTTGCCCAAGGACACAACGGCAGCATTCGTCTGTGGGAGCTCGAATCACACCAGCCAACCTGTGGGTTAGTAGATCTGACCACTCAACCTGTGATGTTTGTGTTGAGAGCTGGATTCGAACCTCCAACCTTTAGATCAGTGGGCGAATGCTCTACCAACTGAGCTACTGCCGCCCACTGCCGAATATAAAGTCCCTGAGCCACTACTGCTGCTACGTCACCAAAAGAAGATCTATTTTATATCAATTTTAAATGGTTAATCGCTATGGCAACGGTCCTAATTTTCCATCATTCTGAACCCGTGGACACAGTGTGACCCCACAGCTCCTGAGCCACACGGATTTAAGACGGAGAAGGTGGAATAAGCACTTTTCAAATATGAGCCTTTATACACCTGCAGCATGTGTTTACTGCAACTGTGTGTGACCGAGAGAGGGAGGGAGAGAAATAAGAAAAGTAGAGAAAGTGGGAAATGAGGTGTGTGAGAGAGAGAGATGAGGCGGGAGCGATAGAAATGAAAGAAAGAGAGAAAGAGAGAGGGTGATAGAGACCTCGAGGAATGAAGGCGTCTGATTGGTTCGTTATTTATGTTCATATTTTGATTTAGAGAAAGGAAAACATTAGGATCCTGTGTCATGGGTTAATACGAACATTTAAGACCAAAATGACAAAGCTCATAGTAGCAGCAGGTACAGAGAGACGAGCCACAATATTTCAATGGAAGTCAATGAGAGCCAGAGTCAGAAGGAGCCACAAGAGCCGCCTGGAGCACTTCCTGTTTGGTTCTGCTCGGCTTCCTGTTCTACAGTTCTGGTGGACGTCCATAAGGTTTGAGCGGAGCGACTCACAGAATAATCTTTGTGCTGAGTCAGATGAGCTCAAGTCATTAGAATGGAAGAGTGGTGCATTGTGGGTCTGTTTACAGAGAGCGGCTTCAGAGCAGAGGGAGAGTGAGTGTGTGCAAACGGACACACTGCATCAGCTTTTATTATGTGATAAAAGTGTTGGAGTCAAAGAGCTCACACATCTGCGACTTGGAGACATAAAATCCCTCCTATGGCCTAATGGCTGAGTGACTAGAGCAGAGCTGCTCTGTGAGGACTGTGCTTGGTCTTCCTGTGTCTGTGTGGAGTTTGCATTGGGCCCAACCGATATATCAGTTAGCCAATATCATCAGCCGATATGGACACTTGGCACCTGCTATCAGCCTAAATCTCGGAGATATGGGTCAATAGTCCACGTGAGCAGGTTATACCTCATTATAAAGCGTAGACTCTCTATATTATGTCTATTTAATCCAATTTACAGGCAAATGATGTCCTCATATGTGGCCCCGCAGCAATATTTATCTGCAGAGTAATTTTTCTATGTGTGTGTAACGCCGTACTGTCTCTGAATGCACCTCCAGACTCATGTCACTCATGTGCACTTGTTTACACTGTGCACAGCCATAGATCCACATGCACAACACTGAGGCACTGCTTTAAATACTCCTGTTTCTAAAAGTGAACTTCAACGCAGTTTAGGCCAGAAACAAAACTACTACTGTTTTTATCAAAGTGCGAGTGCAGAGAAGAGAGGACTGTCCCAAAGACAGAGGACTGTCCCAAAGACAGAGGACTGTCCCACAGACACAGGACTGTCCCAAAGACACAGGACTGTCCCAAAGACAGCAGGACTGTCCCACAGACAGAGGACTGTCCCAAAGACACAGGACTGTCCCACAGACAGAGGACTGTCCCACAGACACAGGACTGTCCCAAAGACAGAGGACTGTCCCACAGACAGAGGACTGTCCACAGACAGAGACTGTCCAAGACAGAGGACTGTCCCACAGACAGAGGACTGTCCCAAAGACAGAGGACTGTCCCACAGACACAGGACTGTCCCACAGACAGAGGACTGTCCCAAAGACAGAGGACTGTCCCACAGACAGAGGACTGTCCCAAAGACACAGGACTGTCCCAAAGACAGAGGACTGTCCCACAGACACAGGACTGTCCCAAAGACAGAGGACTGTCCCACAGACAGAGGACTGTCCCACAGACACAGGACTGTCCCACAGACAGAGGACTGTCCCAGACAGAGGACTGTCCCAGACACAGGACTGTCCCACAGACACAGGACTGTCCACAGACAGGACTGTCCCAAAGACAGAGGACTGTCCCCAGACAGACTGTCCCCAGACAGGACTGTCCCAAAGACAGAGGACTGTCCCACAGACAGGACTGTCCCACAGACAGAGGACTGTCCCAAAGACACAGGACTGTCCCACAGACAGAGGACTGTCCCACAGACAGAGGACTGTCCCAAAGACACAGGACTGTCCCGCAGACACAGGACTGTCCCACAGACAGAGGACTGTCCCAAAGACACAGGACTGTCCCACAGACAGAGGACTGTCCCAACAGACACAGGACTGTCCCACAGACAGAGGACTGTCCCAAAGACACAGGACTGTCCCACAGACAGAGGACTGTCCCACAGACACAGGACTGTCCCAAAGACAGAGGACTGTCCCAAGACAGAGGACTGTCCCACAGACAGAGGACTGTCCCACAGACACAGGACTGTCCCAAAGACACAGGACTGTCCACAGACACAGGACTGTCCCAAAGACAGGACTGTCCCAAGACAGAGGACTGTCACAGACACAGGACTGTCCCACAGACAGAGGACTGTCCCACAGACAGAGGACTGTCCCACAGACAGAGGACTGTCCCACAGACAGAGGACACACAGCTGCTGTCAACTTGCTGGATTATATTCTTTTTACGGGTGATTGTTTTGAGTCAGGATTAAACAAACACTTATTTGAGTGTTGCAAAAGTGTTGGTTTTGGAGTTACTTTTGGTTCTTTCTCATTGTTTAACTGCTGTAGCTCTCACACACCAACAGTCTGTTTTTTTTTTTACACTGGCCTAGTGTAAAGTGACTACTGTGGCTGCACATGTTACTGAATCTGCATTAATATCTCCTGTCGTATCTGTATTATATCAGCCGCAAAAAAATCCATACTGGTCGAGTCCTAGTTTGCATGTTCTCCCTGTGTCTGTGTGGAGTTTGTTTGTTCTCTCTGTATCTGTGTGGTGTTCAGGGGCAGGCAGCTGGAGTGAGCTGAAAAGGGTCACTGGTAAAGAGTTGGACTGGAGCAGTTTAGTCGTGAGTTGCAGCAGGATCATGTGACCTTTGTGTTTGGCTTTTACTAGAGAAAGAAGAGTTTGGGAACCAGTCAACAAAAGTTGAGTAACATCCAAACCAGTGTAATCAATTATCCAAGTTCATTAGTTAATGAATTAAACAATGCTCTGAAGGTAAATATGTTTACCGAAGCAAACTGTGGAGAATATGTATTATAGATTGGTCTTGTTGTCTCAGTCCAAGCTGGTGCCTTCAGAAGGAGGAGGTCAGGTGCATGGGGCAGATGCAGGTCAGTGGTCTGGAGGTCCACACTCAGAGGCTCTTCAGTGTGGAGAAAGATTGGACACTGTCCTGTTGGATGTTCAGAAGGTCTGAGCAGCACAGGCCATAGAATAAGGCTCCAGACAAAATGCAGATACTTAAGTGTGGGAAAAATATGAAAGCTTTGTGCTGAGTCAGATCAGCTCGAGTCATTTGGAGAGTCGACCAATGGACTGGCTGTAATATGAGTGGACCAGTGAGACGGTGAGTGATGAGGACAGGGAAGGTCTGAAACTCATCACATGTGCAGTGTGAGCAAGTTTTTAACACAGATTAAAGATGCTCACACGACTTTTACAGATTAATATGCAACAATACTGACAGTAGGAACAGTTTACATGGTTCCTCTTGTTTCTGTGAACAAAGTCAATCATTGCCAAGACTGAATGTTAAAGCTCAGGGCATTTGTCCTTGTGAAACTGTGAAGTCTTCAGTTATGGCAAGGCAAACATTTCACCATTTCTCTACTATGGATGTAATAAAAGTGAAAAAATACATAGCAAACTTTTTTTTATATAACATTTCAGCAAAAAAAAAAAATCTGATCAGATCCATTCAGATAATATTTCTTCCTTTGGACCACAGTTCACAAAATAGTTGCCAGCCCAGGTGCTCATATCCCCACCAACGAACGGGAGCTCCCAAAGTAACGTCACCCAATGAGATTACATCAGCCCACTGTACAACAAGAAAACAACAAACAACAAACTGTTAGATATTTACATTAAAAATATTCTATTCATTGCAAAAACAATTTGACCATATCATAAAAAGCATCTTAGGTCAAAATCTACATTAAGCCTGTGAGGAGGAAGAGTCTTAATTTGGTGAATCCAGACGTGTTGTTTTTGTCTTTGACAGGAGCACTTCCAGACTCCCACCTCTAGGGGGCAGTTTTACATGTTCAATGCCAATATACAGTATATTTTAAGGAAGAGATAGGATGGTTAAAATCTACAAAATAAGCTGCCACAGGACAGTTCATGTTTTTTCATCTGATTGTATTTCTCTGCTCTACAGTACATGTTTTTAAAGCCCTGCGTGTTTTACCACACAGGTTTTACCACAGGGGCAGGTGATCATATAAATAACAGATTTAGTGTTGCAGGAGAGAATTCCTCTGAGGAGTATTTCTTTTCCACTGTGAGGAGACTTGAAGCAGTTGCAGCGTATGTTTAGTTACACTGACTGCACCACCACAGGGAGAGGAGTCAAAACAGTTTGAACTGATGTAGTCTGGTTTGGACGGCAGCGATTTTACCACTTCTTTAACAGATCTGTGGAGAGGCGAGCCCGCTCACTAATGCACATTTTTCAAGGTATTTGTGAGTAAAACTTACAACTGTAATGAAATAAATGCTACAGGTTTGAATCTAATCCATTATCTGGATTATTATTAGATTATCGGAACTTAAATAAGACTTGTCCATCATGTCCAGTGCTTTTGTAATTAAGAATAAATCAGCATTACAATAGTCACCAGTAAAATTTCTATTTGATTTGAACATGTTTACATCATCTCTGGGGACAAAGAAGCTCCATCAGCCCGGCGCTCTAGCACGTCTTCAGCTAAAGCATAGGTCACATTCATATTCACGACGTACATTTCCATCTCACTTGAGTTTCATTCACGGCGCACGGTCACCCATGGGCCCTTGAAAGCCTGACCCCCCCCCATCCTCCATCTCCCCACCCCCCCACTGTACTTATCCGTACACGTCCATAAGCCCCTCCCCCAGGCGCGGCCTATTCCCAGAGCTGCTCCATCACAGAGGGCGAGGGGCGGGGCTAGTGTCACCTTTGACCCCCGCACTGTAAACACACCCTCTCCTCTCTGCTGTACAGCGGGACGGGCCGTGCATTCTGAGAGATGAAAATGGATGATGGTTCTTTGGTTTGTCCTTTAGTCCTGTTGTTGATCTGGTCTAGTCCTGCTGTAGTCCGAGTTTAGACCTGGTTTAGACCTGGTTTAGACCTGGTTTAGACCTGGTTTAGTCCTGGTTTAGATCTTACTTAGTTGTTATGTTTATGTGTTAAATATGTGTGAATGAAACAAAACACAACTCCAGGTCTGTTTGTGAGGAAATTACTTTACAACATAAATCAGAAAATAGCGTCATATGGGCCCGTTAAATTAAATGTGCACTATGTAACTTTTTCATGTGGAGTCTAATATCTGCTTGTTGCCATTGAGCTGCCATTGCTTGTCCTAGAATGTTCCTCAGTTTGCTATTATACTCATCTATCTTGCATGTATTCGATTGTTTTTATTGCAAATATAATGGCTGTTGTAAATCTTAAAATGACTGTTCTGTAATTTTGACTTCATTCGGTGGGATAATACCTGTTGATAAAACCTAACAATCAACTATCATTAAATATAAATGATAGTTTTACACCAGTCAAGAAGCAATTTGTAAAGAAAAGCTGAAAAATATGTTGAAAATTACAGAAAGTAGAGAGTTTTATTTTTGAGAGTTCCACATTGATGACATAGGGAGAATTCTATGTAAAAATTAGGCATAAGGGACGACAATAGCTCAGTTGGAAGAATGTTTGTCCACTGATCTGAAGGTCGGCAGTTAGAATCCAACTCTTGACACAGGGTGCACTCAGACTAGGACTTTAGAACTGTGCCCAAGCACGGATCGCCCCTAAAGCTTTGGTACGTTTGTCCAGTGTGAATGCAATCGAACTGTGCTCCGCCACAGCACCTTTGGAACTTTGGCCCAGTTGGAGGAGGTGGACCAAAGCTCAGCATGGAGCTCATGTACGTGCACACGCATGACTTTACAATACGAGCCCTGTGTGTGTGCGCTGATGTCACTCATACGAGGAAAAGTGAATATAATCTGCTCCAAAACAAACGGCAAAACCTCACTTACCTTCAGTGAGGACAGACAGAAGTTTATCTGCCTCTCGTCTCCGTCTGTCATCACTGCTCCACGCTGTTTTTATCTCCATAAACTCACAGAGGAGCGTGGATCATAAAAGGACGCACATCAACCTCACTATTTAACAGATATTTCTGCCGCTAGACTTTGTTTCTCCATTAAAATCATTAGCTCATGTAAACAAACAGTGCCGTGTGATGACGTCATCGGCCTTGGCTCGGTTCTGTTGTGCAGGTGTGAGTGCGGAACAAAGAACCCACAACGATCAACACGGTTTTAAAGTCCGAGTGTGAACGTGCCCATAAACATCATTGGTTGAGTGGTCGTCAAACCCACTGACCCACAGGTTGGCTGGTGTGATTCCAGCTCCCACAGATGCTGTTGTTGTGTCCTTTGACAAGACACTTAACCCACCTCGCCCCCAGTGTCTGTGTACTCTGGTGTGTGTGTGAGTGAATGGGGGAGTGGTTCCTTGTTGTAAAGCACTTTTAGTGCCTCGAAGGTATAAAAGCACTAGATAAAAATTTGACCAAATAATTTACACCCAAGAAATGTGTTTTTTTTCGATACTTTAAAACACGATATCACAAAATAAATGTGCTTTCTTACATTATCTTTTGTGAAATAATAATTCCTGTGTATATTAGACGAGATTTGCGAGGTAACAGATATTGAATTCCATAATGTGATGACTTGACTTCCATCTAGAAAGTAACATTTTGAAACCTATAAAATGGCCAAACTGAGATTTTTTTTTTTTTTTTTTTTTTTTTTTTGCAATGACCTCAACTATGTTTTAGTGAAAAGAGTCGTCTAACCTGTGATATGCACTTTAAAGGAACTGTAGCCTGAGCTCTTACAGTTTTAAAAACTCACAACAATCACAGACACACATCCAAGTTTGTCTCATTCTCAGTTTATGTTCAGGCCTCATGTGAAGCTCAGAACCTCCAGAATTCCCTCCCTGAGCTGCAGAAGCTGCACTAGCACTGACTCATGATGGTGCAGGTGCTGGGGTTTAGGGAGTGACCGTTCACATCAGAGAGAGACATTTTAGGTCCAATGTTTTTGTAATTAAGAATAAATCAGCATTAATGGTAAAATCTTTGAGCATGTTTACATTCATAACAATAAATAGTATATCATAATAAGTAGTATAATGCCATTGTGATGGCAATTTATATTGTGGAAAGATTTCTCTCAATCTGTCTTTGTGTAAATGAATGTGATTTTTACCTTGTCCATATCTGCTGTAACCAATGTTGGGAAGTTACTTTTAAAATGTATTCCCCTACAGATTACAGATTACATACCCCAAAATGTAGTTTGTAATGTAATCCATTAAATTACTTAAAGTGAGTAACATAATCTGAATACTTTGGATTACTTGATTTGCTGTAGAGAAGCAAAGACTCAGTAATCTTCACATAAGAAGTTTTGTCTGTTAAAAGAAAATAAAAAAGCCTGAGTCTTTACTTAACCGTATTAAAAATATTATTGATAGAAGACGAGGAGACACACATGATTTAGTCCTGTTAAATCCTGTTTGAGACATAGTTTAGTCCTGGTTTAGTTTTGGTTTAGTCCTGGTTTAGACCTAGTTTAGACCTAGTTTAGACCTGGTTTTAGACTTGGTTTGGACATGGTTTACACCTGGGTTTAGACCTGGTTTAGTCCTAGTTTACACCTGGTTTTAGACTTGGTTTAGACCTGGTTTAGTGTCCGGCAATGAGAGGAATTATGGAGGAAAAAAAAAAAAAAGAAAACAGGAAAATACCGCCGTGTAATCCATTTATTTCAACAAAGTAACTGTAATCCAATTACCACTCAAACAGTAACTGTAACTGAATACAGTTACTCATAATTTGTACTCTGATTACGTAACTCTGGTACATGTAATCTGTTACTCCCCAACACTGGCTGTAACAACAAGAATAAACCTTTGTCTGTATTCCAAAAACTCATCGGGCTTCATAAATTGATTATTATTATTATTATTTTCTTCAAGATCTGTATATTTTTTTTCCACAATACCATACTGTGAAACATTCAACTTGACAAAGATTTCTTGATTTGACTGCCCTCTTGAATTGTATTTTGAGAATGTTGAAAGTTTAAAATGGTGCATGTTGTGTTTTGCAGGAGTGCTGTGGCTGTGCATTGTGGCTGAGTGCCTGTACATCCTCCTCCTGGCCACCGGGGGCATCCTCATGTCTATAGAGGTGTGTCAGATCGGCAACGTGATCGACGGGCTCAAACTCAACGCCTTCGCCGCCATCTTCACCGTGCTCTCCGGTAAGCCTGGCACACCCAACGCTCGATGTTCCTGAAATATACTGGATCAGCTTTAAGAGTGTCAGAGCGAGTGGTTTTACTGTAGACAGGAAACAGCTGACGGAGGTGCTCTCGTAACTTTGGGCTCGCGGTGTGTACTTTACTTTACAGTGTTGATACATTTGACCCAGAGGAATTGAAAAGTTGGTCAAATGCAAAGGACAAATTTCCTTATGGGCCAATAAAGCTCTTCATAATGAGATACAAACAGCACACAGCACTTCTTTTGACCTCAAGAGCCGCTTTATGGATGGAGCTACAGTATCTGCTGACTCAAGGATCCATGCACAGATAGAGAAAATGATGAGGTGTTTCTGATGGAGTTATGGTGAACTTATCACCGGCACATCTGGCTCAAATAGAATAACAACACAAAACGCTTCCGTAAACACTATTTCTTATCAAGTAGCAGAAGTTACATTTGGTTTGCAGTTTAGCTGCGTATGCATCATTTTAATACGAGATTTTATCCGTTTTTAGGACATATAATACAAATGCAAGATGTTAGCACCTGCAACAGCGTAAAGGAAGTCAGGAAATAAAAATTGGTCAAATCGGTGCATGTTTGGATGTGAAATGAGAGAGAAAGAGGAGAGACAGATGTGATGAAGGAGTGTACAGCCAGACCCCAACAGCCACAGTTTTGTATGTTTATGTGAAGATATATTTGTTTTAAAGAACACATATTATGCTACATTTTCAGAATCACATTTTAATGTTTTCTGATGATTCAGCAGTTCTATCTCTGTTACACAAATGGACCAATTCTTTTGAATATTTCATGAAAATTGACAGATTTGTGGAGTGGTGTGATCGTAACTACCTTACCTACCTTTGAATGCACCAAAAAATAAAGAAACAGTGTTTGACCCCAGGGACAGAGGGGACCACAGGCCAGTTGTGATCCACAAACAAACTATTGCCCAGACGACTCGTACAAGTACATAGTACCTAGGTACTGTGCACTAGACTACAACAGCTTCTTGTGTTGCTTAAGAGCTCATGGTGTGGACCAGAGGATCATGTTGATCTTTTATCAGGCTGTGTTGGAGAGTCTTGAAAGGTTCAGCATTACAGTGTGGTTTGGTGCAGCCTCACCAGACGGCGTTTACACTTGTGGGTGAACACGAGCATCTCTCCCTGTAGAGCGTCTTTGAGCAGGCCACTCTGTGTCAGGCCAGTAACATCCTGACTGCCCCTCTGCACGCTCTCTACTCAGAGTATGAGTTATTACCTTCAGGAAGAAGGTCCAGGGCCTCACGCTGTCACATGAACAGATTGACAGTCAGTGTCTATTAGGCTACTGAACAGGTAGTGATTGTTTGTACTGCATATTGTACTTTATGATGGATGGATGAATTGTAAAGATTGTGTTTTTAAAGTATTTATGTTTATGAATTCTTTTTTTATGTATTGTACAGCATTGATGGCAGCACGGGTCAATAGCCCAAGACAAATTTTCCACTCATGGGACAATAAAGTTAATCTTGAATCTTGAGTTGTGTTTTGTTTCATTCACACATGTTTGAGTAACTCTTTATTATGAGTCTGTCTACATCCCCAAAGCTCAAAATGCTCTGTTCCACCTTGTGATGTCATGAAGCGTCCATTTTCAATTGAACTCCAGCTCCTTTTACCTTTAGCTGAGTAGAGACTGACAATTCCAAGGCTGAAATCATCCAAATGATTCTAGTGAAAGTGTGTTGAGTTAAAAAACACCGTGAAGCACTTCCTGTATTACCACATGACATCACAAGGTGGAAGAGTGTTTTCTATTTGAGCCTCAGTCTGCACAGTTTGTGTGTTGAACATGTGTGAATGAAACAAACACAAGTCCAGGTCTGTTTGTGACGAGGAAACAACATGAGAACATAGATGAGAAAACAGCGTAATATGGCTCTTTAAGCTGTAAAATCCTAATCTCCTTAATTCTATTTCGACTGTGCTGTGTGTTCATTGGAGCAGTGCCCACAGAGACAGCTTCCAGAGCGGAGGAGGATTTCAACTGTCATCACTGGTCTCATCATACGCACAACCAGACAGACATTTTATAGATTAGTGTAAAGGAGACAAGTCGTCTGGCGTGAGTGTGGGAGTGCAGGTCCTGTTTTAGAAACGTTCCAGCTCCTTAAAGACGAGGCTGTTTGACTTCTGTGGGGTATTAACTGCTGACACGTAATGTATTTAGAGCACCATGTTACATTTTATTGTTAAGTGTCGCTAAAAACATATTCATATTTCAGTTTGAAGCTCTGAGTCGCTCCCCCTTCAGAGCGCTATCACAACACAAGCAGGGTCCTTCTAATACTTATGTTATTGCTTTGTCTGGAATTCACAGTATTTTATGTTATTAAACCTTCTTATCTTCATGGAGAACAAACCAGACCAAATTATAGGTCAGATCTGTGGAGAGGCGACCCCGCTCACAGTCAGAATGTCTGTTTTTCTAGGTGTTTTTGAGCGATAAAACCACCTGTAATTGAATAAATGTAAAGTAGAGCTGTTTAATGTCATGCTGTGGAACATTCTCTTCAGGTCAAAATAATGCTGTGTTCGTTTATCCTTCTCCCACTCGGATCTCGGATATGATGTCACGTCCACACTTCAACCGTTTTATTATGTTTTGTGTGTCTGCCTCGGAGAAAAACGTGGACTGTAACTGGAAAGCTGTTGTTGCTTTAGGATTGGCCGAGTGC
Organism: Boleophthalmus pectinirostris; assembly: GCF_026225935.1. Lineage (NCBI taxonomy): Eukaryota > Metazoa > Chordata > Actinopteri > Gobiiformes > Gobiidae > Boleophthalmus > Boleophthalmus pectinirostris. Next base: position 4,065,534 of record NW_026571047.1, read on the forward strand.
CCGGTGCTCCAAAATAAGTACCGTATTGTTGAGACTATAAGCCGCACTTTTTTTCAAGGTTTGGGTGTTTCCTGCGACTTATATTCTGTGAGAGGGTGCTCTAGTCTTGTGTCAGTATCTGCTGCTCCTGTTCCTCCTGTACCACTGTCACTTCACTCTACTGCACATGTCTCCTGCAGAAAGAGCCTCTGTTCTGTCTGTATCATGTCAGTCGATCACACCATTACTTCTGTACCACTGAACAATTTAACATTTAAACAAACTTATAAAGACGACTGAGAAGACTGAACACAAATGCTCCCAAAAAGAAAATAGTATTTTGCAGATTACAAACTGCAAGTCTCTGCAGCTGAAAACAATAATCGAGCAGCAGAAAGAAAGTTTGGAGTGAGAGAGAAACTTGTGACACTGGGAGGATGCACCATGAAACTTTCCTGAAGTCACTGGATGGATGGACAAAGTCTGGACTTCAGTGACATCGAAACCATCCTGTCGGGATTCAGAAAGACCCGAATAATTCTAACTGGAACTGATGCTGAGTCTGACGACAGCGACACAGAAGAGGAAGTGACGCTCTGTTTACCTCCGGAGGTCGAGGCCAAGTTGTTCAGAAGTGACACCGAGGATGAAGAATTGAATGGATTTAGTGATTTGGAGTGAGATGGAGAGTTTGGTAAACTTGTTCTGTTCTGTTGTTTATGTTATAGTTTATCTGAAGAACTGTTCATATGTGACGTTAACAGTCTGTTGTTCTCTCTTCTATTGTTATTACTACAACTTGACTTTACACAGGAAATGCCGGTTCCTGGTCTCTGATTTTATAAAATATATTTCCCTGAAAAAGTGTGACTTACAGTGCAGTGCGATTTATATATGTTTTTTACTTTTTCATTACGCATTTTTTGACTGGTGCGACTTATACTCCGGAGCAACTTATAGTCTGAAAAATACCGTATGTGCTTCAACCACACAACCTCGAGGAAGTATTCAAGTTGTAGTATCATTCAGTATATTAGTGAAGTGAAAGCGTTGGCTGTGTGATAGTCACTCATTTTAGCACATGGGCGACACCGACATGGGTGACACCGACTACCAAACCCACAGGCAGTGATACAGACGCAGTAAAGTATTGCAGTAATACAGATGTAGTAAGGTACTGTAGTAATACTAGTGACTGAAACTGTCCTCTGAGTTCTGAGCCATCTGAGGAAAAGGGGCGTGTTGTGCATCGCTAGGCAACGTCCTCGAACCTCTGAGTCAGTTGCTGTGTTATCTGCATCTAATTATAAAGCCTTTTATTGTCTGAGAATCAGGAAGTGCAGGTTAGCTTTACAGTCACTGCAAAACTTTGGTCTCTGAAAGTTGTGGAAAACACTTATAAACTCACTGTGGTGAATAGTTAGGAAGCTCTGAATGCATAAAATGGGTGAGGGATAACTCTGAACCGCTGCAAACTGTTTCAAATGAACTCGTTTTTCGCGACAGTAAAAATCATGTACAGCCTCTTTAATTAGAAATAATGAGTACATTGCTAACAGGATGGTACGGTGGCCTTCAGGGACATTCCAAAGCGTATGGAAATGTGTTTAATTGTATTTATGAGGCAGTCTTCTCTTTATATTGGCCTCTGCACAAAGTGGAACAGCACATTTCCTTCCAGCAGCTCGGCAGTCTGATCACATAACGAGTGTAATGGCTGCAGGGGGCGGGGCTATGCAAATGAGGTGTATATATGCAAAATATTGTTTATTAGAGCTGTCAATCACACACACGAGTTAAAATGAGTCAGGAGACGGAGAGGAGGCCGGGGACGTGAGCTCTTCAAACACTCTGAAGGAATATCTTATGTTCATTACAGTGGTAAAGGTGCACTGCGGAACATTTCTAGTGCAAGGTTGTCTCCATGGAGATGCTACTGCTTTGTCTAGAATGTTCCACAGCATAGATTATGTCTGTCTATCACGAGGGAGACAAGTAGGTTACAGGAATACACCACAGTACAGTTCAGATCTGTGGAGAGGCGCTCCTTTTCACAGAAGGAATGATTGGATTTTTGAGCAATAGAAACACCCGTAATGAATAAATACTAGATGGAAATGTTTAAATTGGGCAATGAGTCACTTTTCTGGTGGAGTATCGTCAAATGCTTTGTCTGGAATGTCTCACAGTATGGCATTATTTATTATTATTATTATTCTATCTTTTTGGAGCTTGCTACTTACCTGGTTCCATTCATTCTGCTCCGGTACCTCGCTCTGTTTCTCACTCCTCGTCTGTCCGCTCCATTCCCCGATATATTTACCGTCCGCTCACCACCACAGTAGTCTTGGGCGATAGATCAAAAAATATATCTCAATTAGGGATGGGCATTCGATTAAATTTTCTTAATCGATCGTCGGAAGAATTAACGATCGATTATCGATTCATCATTAATGTTTTTATATTAAAATGATCATCATTATTATTACTATCTGCACTACTAATCTGCATAAATAAATTCAACTTTACGACATATAAACCGTAACCACTCTAGAGCCACATCAGCCCGTTTGACATTATAATGTGTTTAATTCAGTTTTGTTCAACTCTCACAGAAACAAAACTTAAAACCACATCGCTAATTTGCATAAACTAAGTGAAGATAAAACTACAGCTCTTGTGTCGCTGATGTGGTTCAACTTCTGTAGGATTAAAAGACATGACTCAGTGGAATACAGGTTAGTGTGACCAGATTTGCCTTTGTCAAAACCAGGACACTGTACGGGGGGAGGGAGGTGGGGACTTCTCTCACCTGGTAAAACTTTTTCCCACTGGACACCGAAACATATGTGCTGCTTTATACACTGTGCACATGGACTCACACTTGTCCCAAACGCAACAGAAAGCGTAGAATTTCTTGTACAAATCATCGTTAAATACACATTTGTGCTTCAGTACGTTGCAGACTGACCTGAATGTTTGTGTTTCGGATTGCGCAATCAGAAAAAGTGAGCATCAAACCGCGATGTTTGTTTTCCCAGTGGGATGTGTCTATTCTCGAAGTCGATCTTTTCAAGTCTTTTGAACCATATCACTTTTGTTTCTGGTTCTGATATTGTCATATTTTAGTTTTGGGATTCGGACATCGTAATTGTGTGGTTGTTGGATCCTAACAGCGGAAAACTGCTCGAGAAATTTGTTTGCGAACTTCATAACTGCAAAAGTGAATCAGATGTGTGTGACTGCAAACCTCTGTTCAAACTGTTTCTCTTCCCAATGGAATTAAAAAACAGTGAAAGGTGAAGGTGATGGGCAGGATTGATCCACAGGAAGGATGAAAAAGGAAACCTTTGACTGCCTAAATCATCCCGAGTTTGCAGTGAACATTTTGTATGTGGAGCCATACAGAAAAATCCCGCACACCGTCTTACTTGCAAACTGTGAAATTTATTAGGACAAACCGTGCAACGTTTCGGCACTAGGCCTTCGTCAGGCAAACAGAATGAGAGCTATATGCTGAAATGTCCATGCGGCCTAGTGTACACTGGAAAGACCACAAGAAAACTTAAACAAAGAATAAGTGAACACAAGAGCTCCATCAGAAGAAACGACCGGGACTACCCTGTAGCTGTACATTTTAATGATCAGAGACATGATATTTGCTCTCTACGTTTCTGTGGCATTGAGCATGTCCCCCTCCACCCAGAGGAGGGGACCATGACTGCATACTCAAACAAAGGGAAGCATTTTGGATTCACACTCTCCAAACTTTAGCTCCTAAAGGATCAATGACGATTTTAATCTTAGCATCTTTTTGTAAACATTAGTTTACATCATTAGGACTCTTGTTTTGGGTGGGCTGTATATGGGCTACAGCTTAGGATTCATTGTGTATATATATAGATGTGTATATGGCACGACAACATTATTTTATAGTTGGGTGAATGTTTACTATGTCTATATGTATCCATATATTCTTCTTACTTTTCTAAAATTATTCTATGATCGTTATATGATGATTTCATTACTATTATTTGTATTATTATTACACTATATGTTGACTTTCTTTGTTTTTTGAATTATGGGGTTTTGTGTACACTGTTTCTTTATGACCTGTCACCCTTGGGTGCTTGCCACACCCTATTTAAGATGGCCACCTGAGCTCTCATTCTGTTTGCCTGACAAAGGCCTAGTGCCGAAACGTTGCACGGTTTGTCCTAATAAATTTCACAGTTTGCAAGTAAGACGGTGTGCGGGATTTTTCTGTATGTTCTGGGGCTGCTCCCTCTCCTCCAACGCACCCGTCTCTAGTAGTTGATGTGCGAGGCTCTCATTCTCTCGTATGTGGAGCCATGAAAGTGGGATCCCGTTTGTGAGAGGTGCAGAAGACAAACAGACTGAGCTGCACTTTCTTGTTCTTGTAGTTTTACAGCAACATCATGTCTTGGTCTCTTTGCAGTGGAAGGTGTTTCTTGGTGAACAGCTGGTGCCTTTCGCTTTGGCGTTGACTTTTTAAATTTCGTAACCAAGGTTGAGCGAGGGATTGGGATTTTGCTTTAATGTCGCTCCACATACAAATTGTTCACTGCAAACCCGCGATGATTTAGGCAATCAGAGGTTTCCTTTTTGGTCCTTCCCGTGGATCAATCCTGCCCATCACCTTCACCTTTCACTATTTTTCAATTCCGTTGGGAAGGGAAACAGTTTGAACAGAGGTTTGCAGTCACAGATTTGATTCCCTTTTGCATTTATGGAGTTCGCAAACAAATTTCTCAAGCCTTTTTCCGCTGTTTAGGATCCAACAACCACACAATTACAATGTCTGAATCCCAAAACTAAAATATGACAATATCAGAACCAGAAACAAAAGTGATATGGTTCAAAAGACTTGAAAAGATTGACTTTGTCAATAGACTCATCCCACTGGGAAAACAAACATGGAGGTTTGATGCTCACTTTTTCCGAAAATCCTTCCCAGTATGAATTGTGCGATGACCAGAAGTCCGAGATTCTTGATGCGTCTATAGAACCCCGCTACAGAGACCAATCCAGACCAAGTTACAAGTCAGATCTGTGGAGAGGCAACCAGGCTCACAATCAGAATGTTTTACGTTAAGTTTTTTATGTACGATGGTGACCAGACCTGCTCCCGCCAACAGCTCCAGTAGTTTCTATTCTCTGTCACATGTTTTTTGTTTAAATGGTCTCGTAGGGTTTGAGGTGTTTGTGTGATATGCAAACTCTTTTCTACACAGTTTGCAATCAACAACGCCTTTGTCAATACTTGAGTTGGGCCGTTTATTAAATAGAAATGTACCGTCCAGCAGACCCAGAACACTTTTATGCTCCACATGACGCTCCATTGTTCAGAACTGTGTGCATCAGTATAATTGACGTACAGCGGCATGGTGCACTAACACATTCCGCGTTGTTTGGCAAACTGCAATAAAATGCTTTCATATTTTTAATGCCTTATTTTCTTTGTAATTAATTCATCATAATTAGTGCAGTAATCTCCCTCCCCTAGTAATAATTGTTGAATCGATTGTGATTAAAGTGCCCGTATGACGCTGTTTTCTGATTTATGTTGTAAAGTTGTTTCCTCATCACAAACAGACCTGGAGTTGTGTTTTGTTTCATTCACATGTTTAACACACAAACCCTGCACATTTAGGCCGAGTTCTTCCCTCAAATTGAAAACACTCAGTTCCAGTTTGTGATGTCATGTGATAATACAGGAAGTGCTCCAATGTGTTTTAAACTCCACACACCTTCACTAGACTCATGTGGATGATTTCAACTCCAGAATTGCCAATCTCTTCTAAATAATAAAAAAAAATAAAAAATCTAGGCGTTAACTTGAAAACTAACACTTCGTGACATCACAAGGTTGAACAGAGTATTTTGAGCTTTGGAGATGTAGATAGACATAATATAATAACATAATAAAGTGTAACTCAGCTCAACTGTGAGTGAGACAAAACACAACTCCAGGTCTGTTTTTGAGGAGGTATCAACATCCTAACATGGCTTAAAGGTGCACTGTGTCACTTTTTGGGGGTCTGTCACCTGCTTGTTTCTATGGAGATAAAAGTGAAAAAATGCATAGCACACTCAGATGGCTGATGTCCAAATACTTTTTTTATTAACAAAATAACGTTTCAGCAAAAAAAGGCCTTCATCAGATATTTTTCTTGCTTTGGACCACAGCACACAAAATGGTTGCCAGCCCAGGTGCCCATATACCCACTCAATGAATGGGAGGTCCCAAAGTGAGGTCACCCAGTGAGTTCAACCCACTCTACAACAAGAACCAACAGTTTAGATATTTACATAAAAAAACAACATTCTATAAAATACAGAAATAGTGTAAGTCTATCACAAAACAAAAAAAAAAACATCTTAGATCAAACTCCACATTCAGTCTGTGAGGAGCAAGAGTCTTAAGTTGGTGAATCCAGAAGTGTCTCTTTTTGACAGGAGCATCTCTAGATTCCCACCTCTAGGGGGCAGTTCCATGTGTTCAGTACCTATTTATCTTAAGGAAGAGATAGGATGGTTAAAATCTACAAAATAAGTTGCCACAGGACAGTTCATGTTTTACATCTGATTGTATTTCTCTGCTCTACAGTACTTGTTTTTAAAGCCCTGCGTGTTTTACCCACACAGGTTTTACCACAGAGGCAGGTGATCATATAAATAACAGAGTTAGTGTAGCAGGATAGAATTCCTCTGATCAGTATTTCTTTTCCAGTGTGAGGAGCTTAAAACTGTTGCAGCGATATGTGTAGTTTCACTGACTGCACCACCACAGCGGTGATTTTCATCAGGAATAGGAGTCAGTATGGTTTGGTCTGATGTGGTCTGATTTGGAGGAAGATAGGAGTGTACAAGTCTATTTCTAAGGTTTCTTCCTAATATACACCACTAGGGGGTGCTCTTTAAAAGCCCAATGAAGGGCCAGTTTTTAATATATGCCAATGTTTTGTTATGATGTTTTTATAAATTGATGTCATTTATGGAGATGTCATTGCTTTGCCTGGAATGTTCCACAGTATGACATTAAACAGCTCTACTTTACATTTATTCAGTTACAGGTGGTTTTAGAGCTCAAAAATAGTGGTTTGATCTCCATGAAGATAGAAGATGCTGTACTGTGAAACATTCCAGACAAAGCAATAACATCTCCATGGAGAAAAGCATTTGATGGACCCTCCACCAGAAAAGTTACACAATGCACCTTGAAAGCTCACAAGAGTCAAGTTTGCGTAATATAGGAGCTTTAGTATTGTGCCACAAAAATCTTTGTGGTGATAGTACAAGTACAAGCACTGCAAAGTAAATGTTGTACCTGGACGACTGAGGGATTATATAGACAGTGTACTAATGGAACACAGCTAGAGTGACCAGACAAAACAGGACAGTCCTGAAATCTCAGCTGGTGTCCTGAATCCTGAATCTGGCCCTGAATGTCCCAAAAAATTACACTCAATCAAACAGAATCCTGAGTACCATATTTTTTCAGTAAGTCGCACCTGCCAAAAAATGTGTAATTAATAAGAAAAAACGTAAGTCTCATCAGACAATAAGTCACACTTTTTAAGGGAAATTTATTTTATAAAATCAGAGACCAGGATCCGACATTTCATGTGAAAGTCAAGTTGTAGTAATAACAATAGAAGAGAGAACAACAGACTGTTAACGTCACATATGAACAGAAACAATGTTTACAGAACAAACTCTCCATCTCACTCCAAATCACTAAATCCATTCAATTCTTCATCCTCGGTGTCACTTCTGAACAACTCGACCTCGACCTCCGGAGGTAAACAGAGCACCACTTCCTCTTCTGTGTCGCTGTCGTCAGACTCAGCATCAGTTCCAGTTAGAATTATTCGGGTCTTTCTGAATCCCTGACAGGATGGTTTCAGTGTCACTGAAGTCCAGACTTTGTCCATCCATCCAGTGACTTCAGGAAAGTTTCATGGTGCATCCTCCCAGTGTCACAAGTTTCTCTCTCACTCCAAACTTTCTTTTTGTTGCTCGATTACCATTTTTGGCTGCAGATTTCACGACTTGCAGCTTGTAATCTGCAACATATGATTTTCTTTTCATCTTCTCTTCAGCATCGAGTTTGTTTAAATGTTAAATGTTCAGTTTTACAGAAGTAATGGTGCGATCGACTGACAGAGGCTCTTTCTGCAGGAGACATGTGCAGTAGAGTGAAGCAGCAGATACTGACACAGAAGACTAGAACCTCTCGACACTTCAGTGTGAACATTTTAATATATAAGTCGCACTGGAGTAGAAGTCACAGGAAACACCCAAACCATGAATGTTATTGACCCTTACATACTATTCGGGTTCATTTTGACCCGTTTTGACATTCAAGAGTAGTAAAAATACACTAAACATCATTCTTTGATCCTGAAATTTGATGACTTTTCCAAAATTTTGCCAAAATACACAAAAATGAAAATATTTAAAAACATTATACTTTTATAGACCACTGCTTTGAATGCATTGACTAGTTTGAAATAAGCATAAGGGCTGCAGTGGATAAAACTGGTTAGATTATAAATTCCAACAGTTCCAGAATATTCATGCCAGTTTCAAATGCAATAAATATCATCATCATATTGGCTTTTATGTTTTTATTTGTTTTGTAAAACAGGACATGGTACTGTGTGATAGCAGATGTTTTTCTCAAAAAATGAGTGTTGTAAAACTTACAAAAATATGCTCTTCCTGCTCTCCGAAACATTATATTTATATATTACATTTATTTATTCATGTGGGACAGACTATTTATTTGGCATAGACACTTACTGTAAGGGAATTCTTGGTTTGGGCCAAATTTGACCTGGATCATACTGTGAAAGCTAAAGAAATGAACAGTATGTAAGGGGTAATTATTTTCAAATGTTTGCACTCTATGGGTCCAGTTTATTTGAGGGAGTTACTGCAGCCCTAAACTCCACCCAGACCCTGACATCAGTTGACCAGCTCCTGTTGGTCAGGCCCAAAACTCGGCTCAAGACGAGAGGTGACATTTCTGTGGCAGCGCCCGGACTGTGGAACATCCGTCCTCTTCCTGTCAGATCCTCTCAGTCTGTAACACAGTTTAAGACGAGACTGAAAACTCACCTCTTCTCCTGCATTTAACACAAGCGAGTCAGGTTATCTTGGTGTTTTTATTGTAGTTTTCACATGTTTTCTGTATATATGTTTTGTATTTGTAACCGTTTCTTCTATTTTGTATCTGAAGCACTTTGGTCAGCTGAAGTTGTTTTAAATGTGCTATATAAATAAACTTGAATTGAATTGAATTGAATGAAAAAAAGTGCGACATATAGTCCGAAAAATACGATAGTTATTTTCTGATAAACATTAAAAACTGTTGGTAGAGAGGTTGAGTCGACTGCACCCAGCCTTGACTGCTTCGAATACGGCTACAATCTTTTTATCGTTTTGTTTATTTTTTGACGTTCTTTCTACAATTAGGCGTGAATATGCACTGACGATAAGCTCATTTTCATTCATTCGACATGGCTGCTGTACCAGAACTCCCAACATGCTGCTAAAAAGCAAAAGCGTCAGAGCAGGTACTGGGAGGAGTGGGTGGGGAAGCCCTAAGTGATGAAATAAAAGCGTGTAGAAAAGAGTTTGGTGTTTTCTCACGGAGGGGAGCTAGGTCACCCTAAACACAGCATTAAAAAGTCAGTTGAGAACAATGCGTAAAGTCCAAACACGGCATTAGAGCGCGGATATAGGTCACAGATATGAAAAGTGAAATGAGCGGGGAGCAGAGGTGTGCGCAGGATTGGAGCTTTGTGCTAATCCGATTGAAGGGCGATTTGTAGCTGAGTGTTTGATCAGAGCCGCTACAGACCGACCAGGCACGGACAAGAGGGTATGCTAATGTGGATTACAAGTGAACGCACCGCTGTCATTCACACGAGCTGCGGTATGCGAGCGTAGACCCAACACCGGGAACGTCTGAGCCAAGATTTATCTTAAAGTGCACGTTTTAACTCGAAATCTGAATCCAAGAATCCCATGCGTTTGAGAACATGTCTGTAGAGGTCTGAACTACAGGGTCAGCAGCACAGGGAGGGCATCTGACACACACAGGGACTATTTTATTTTTTATTTTTTTCCAAATCTACCCTTTGTTACCTGTCATAGAACAACTCTGCGGGATCTAATATACAGGGATACTAGAGGACGGGAGTAGTGGCGTAGTACTCCAGACCTGTATTTGTCTCCAGACCAGCCTCAAGAAGTTTTTTTTTTTTTGTCTCGGTCTTGTCTTGGTCTTGAAGGCACTTGGACTCGGTCTTGTCTCGTCTCGAGGTCTGACGTAAAAAGGGGATAGAGTGATAAAAACATTGGTATAAATGTGCCAAAAGAACTGTAAAATACAAATAAATGTAGGAAATGACAAAGATGTCTTGATTTGGTCTCGATGGGCCGTGGTCTCGGTTTTGCCTTGTCTTGTCTCGGCCTTTAAAAGTCTCGGTCTTGTTTAGGTCTCGACACTTAAAGGTCTTGGTGTTGTCTCGGTCTCGGGACCCTGTGGTCTCGAACTAGTCTTGGTCTCGATTAATGTGATCTTGACTACAACAACAGATCACACAGGTTTACTAGATGATGGGACGGCATCTGGCACACAGGCATAGAGTAGGATTATGGGAGGGTAACTGACACATGGGGATACAGTACTTTACTTTACTTTATTTTATTTTTTATTTTATTTTATTTTTTGAGGATATGCACATGTACATATTTGGAACCTACTGTTCAAAAGGAGTAGGATGAAAAACTTAAAGTGTCCTACCCCAATTGTTTTACCCATTCATGTTTGTATGTTTTTTGTTTTTTTGTTTGTTTTGTTTTGTTTTGTTTTTTTAATGGGAGGGCATCTGACATAACAGTGCCTCTTGTGTGTGTTCTTGTGTGTGTGTTCAGGTCTTCTGGGGATGGTGGCTCACATGATGTTCACCACGGCCTTCCAGCTCACTGTGAGTCTGGGCCCCGAGGACTGGAAACCCCAGACCTGGGACTACAGCTGGTCCTACATGTGAGTACTACAATACTGCAGTACAACTACACTACAGCTGCTCCTACATGTGAGTACTACAATACTGCAGTACAACTACACTACAGCTGGTCCTACATGTGAGTACTACAATACTGCAGTACAAGTACACTACAGCTGCTCCTACATGTGAGTACTATAATACTGCAGTACAACTACACTACAGCCGGTCCTACATGTGAGTACTACAATACTGCAGTACAACTACACTACAGTTGGTCCTACATGTGAGTACTACAATACAGCAGTACGAGTACACTACAGCCGGTCTTACGTAAGTACTAGAACAATACTATTACATGTGAATACAAATACACTACAGCTGGTACTACATGTAAGTACTAGCACACTACTGCAGTACAAGTACACAACATCAATACAGGTTTTGTGTCTGGAGGTGTGTTTAGTTTTTATTCCTGCAGATTTAGTTCTTCTCTCAATCCGAAAACACACAGCTCCACCTTGTGATGTCTACATACTACAGGAAGTTCCACTGTGTTTTTAAACTTCACAAACCTTCACTAGAAGCATTTAGATGATTTCAGACTGAGGAACAGTAAATAAAATCAGACTTCTCGTGTGTTTTCAGATTAGCCTGGAGTTCGTTCACCGCCTGCATGGCCTCCTCCGTCACCACCATCAACCGCTACACCAAGACCATCCTGGAGTTCAAGCACAAGCGCAGGAACATCGAGAAGAACCTGAAGATCAAACAGAAGCTCCTGGAGCTGGACTCTCCTCAGCAGGTGTGGGACATGTACCTGAGCTCTGTCCCCAGCACGGCCGAGGAGCTGCTGGACCTGTCCTCCACCAGCCGCAGGCTCTCCAACACCTCCATGTTCTTAGACCTGAGCGACCTCCCCGAGGGCTGCTCCGAGGGCTACTGCTGACCCCCACAGTGACAGGGGTACAGCTCACCCCACAGTGAGAGGGGACTGTGGGGGTTCTGCTGACCACTGGACTCTGAGGGTTACTGCTGACCCCCCAGAGTGAAAGGAATATTGATGAGCCAGCACACTGAAGGGCACTACTACAACCACAGAGTGAGAAAAACTTCTGCTGACACCATGCTTCTTGAAAAGGGGCACTTCTGAGCCCACTCTGAGTACCCATCAGAGGGGTATGTGGTCATTTCAGTGCTGAGTTCTGCTGACCCAGACTGTGTGAAGGGAACTGCTGACCCCCAGAATGCGTGTTAGATGTTGCTGACCACAGGAGGGACACTTGTGTTACTACAGACAGTGATAAAGGCTGAGCCCCTCCTTTGTGAAAGAGGAACATCTGACCTCCAGAGCCCCGGAGAGGAGGAGGTGAGGTCAGACACAGGGTCTGGAGGGAGGATGACCTGGACACAGCAGAGCCCTTCACTGTCATGGACCCTTCATACAAGCTCAAAGCTCCAGCTGATTGACTGTGCAGTTGTCAAACTTCTGAAAGACACTTGTACTCCGTGTAATGGGCTGTAGCTCCCTCTGGTGGTACAGAGTAGCAGTACAGGTGTGGTGTTAGACTGAATGTCCCTGACTGTGAACCAAAGGCAAACACAGACGTAGCAGAGCAGCAGGAGGAGCCAGACCTCAGCTCTCATTTAACTGTGACACAAACGTGAAGCCAGTGCTGTGTACATGTGACTGTAGATGTGTGTGTTTGGGGGGTTACGGGGTCTTTTTAACATGAAACATGAAATAGTGCATTATTATAATGTATCATTCTGATCTACCTCTGAATGACATAGTAAATATGCAGCTTCTTAAAGCCCCACTGTGTGACCTTTAGTCAGAAATAGACAAAAATTGTGGTTGTGCTTATTGCACACAACAGTGTCCTTACTGTGAACGGGCTTGCATCTCCGCAAACCTGACTCTTATTTGGCCTGGAGGAGGACCTCCCCCTGCATGTGTCATGGCTGTACTCTTCTACAGTTTGATATGAACGTGTCTCCATGGAGAATGTTCTCAAGTGTGGTTTAACTTTCTATTTCCATAGACTCATACAGGAGACCTGCTCCTCCAGAAAGTGACACAGTGCTGCTTTAACATACCAGAGAGAACATGAGTGAAACTGTGTTTGACACAGATCACACGTCCACTCATCCAGGAGCATTCACATCTGAGAGGCTTAAATCTGAACTTTAAACTCATCAACACTTGAGCTAATTGTGTATTCTGTACTTGTGTTTAAACAACAGCAATAGCCTACACGTCACATCACAAGTGTGCAAACTGCCAAACTGCAGGGGGCGCTGCTCCTGGCAGCAGCTCCTCTTAAAGGCACAGTACAGCCTTCTAACCTGTGATGGTCTTACAGGAGGTGTATATGCTGAAAGGACTCTGTTTGAAGAAGCGTTAGAGGTTAGAAGACCGTGTTATTTTGAAGTGCATTTGAAAATCTGTTCTGATTTGATTTTAAATGTATTTTATTTATTCAGCCTATATATTTTCTGTAAATGTTATACTTATTTCTGATGAGGTTTGTATTTCTGAAAATGAAGCATGACTTTTGTTTAAATTTAAATGTTTATGCTGTGAAACTTTGTGTAGTGACTATTAGTCATTTAACTTTTGTGATAAAATAAAATAAACAAAACACATAATATGAATATATAAATAAAGCATTTCTATGAGATGTTCTGATCTAGAATGAAAAAAAAAAATGAAATGAAATAAATAAAATCCTGCTCATTTTGGTACATTGTTGTGCATTTGCTTATTCTGTCCACTAGATGTCAGTGTTCACTAAATCAAGATTGAGCTAGAAATAAAGCTAGAAGAATAATGAATAGTGCTGCTGTGGCAATTTTGGCAGCCATCTTGAGACTGTAAAAAGCAATAACATCTCAAATCTAATAGAAAATCATGTTAAATAGGACCATGAATGTAATTGATCTGGGCTTTAAACTGACATATATAGAAAGAGAGAGACTTTATTGATCCTGAAGGTAATTCAAGTTTTGCTGCAGCAACATTTACACGTCTCAGTGTCCTTTGTGTCTCAGTCAAAGGTCTCAGGTCAGTTTAACAGGAGGACTGGTCAGGGAGGGTCAGCAGATCCTGTGGAAGAGACAAAAGTGTCTGTCCTCTCTGTCCTGCAGCACCACAGCAGAGTCCAGAGGGAACCAGGAGAACAACAACAAGAAAGGCCTCGTTCTTACTTCACTGTGGTGTTTTAGTTAGTAATGAAATGGTCCATTCCCTCAAAGTGTTTCCTGTGGAAGATCTTCTGCCACATTTGCTGCCATATGGTGTAAAAAGCCTGTAGCGTCTCAAATGTCCATAGGTGATTTTTCTTATTTCTAAGATCTTTCTCAAAATGAAAATCTAAGTCAAGTCATTTTTATGTTTATACTGCATTTAAAGGGATGATTCAGTGTCATTTCAACCTCAGGTCCGTTGCATCATGACCTCTACATGATATCTGTAGTCACCTGCTGCTGGAGAATAGGCTGGGTATAACTGATGACCAAACTGGAAGAAATGGGGAAAAAATCGGATGCAAACCGATGATAAAGGAAATGTGTGAACATATGGCCTAATAGTGGATTTAAAAAGAAAGAAAAAAAAAAGCCTCTTGCACAGTCTACATTGTCACAGTCCCTCAAGCACCTCTGACCTCATCTGCCTCTCCCTGAGGGGCCTCCTCCTTCCCCTCCCCTTTTGTGTTTCAGGAGTGGAGACAGGTGATGGAGCCATCGTCAGCTGAGCCCACTCTGCAATCAACAGGGTTGAAAAACCATTCAAGCCAGATCAGCGCTGCTAGATCGTCTTCAATCAGTGCTATGTTCCAGCTGTGTCTGTGTAACCTACCTGTAACTCATATACTTACCTTTTATCCATCTGCCTCAGATCTCCGTGCTACAGCCACCTGCTCCAGAGTCCTACTCCGACCTGCTCCAGAGTCCTACTCTGTCTATCAATTCCCCTTTGACCCGTGTCTGCTCTTGGGTTCCCTGGCTATCTGTCACATCCATGGATATGAGAAGCAAAACAAAGAGATAATTTCAAACAGTCCAACAGTGTCCACTCCCTCAAAGTATTTCCTCTGGAGGTCTTCTGCCACATTTGCTGCCACATATACTGTTTAAAAAAACAAAATAAATAAAATCTTTGTATGTGTAACTGGACCAGGCTCCTGCAGAGCGTACAACACGTCCAGAACACTGCAGGTCGTCTGCTGACAAATACCAAGAGACGAGACCACAACAAACCGGCTCCCTGTCTTATGTCAGGTGCAATTTAAATGTTTTGTGTTCAAATGTTTGCACTCTATAGGTCCAGTCTGTTTGAGGGAGTTACTGCAGCCCAACACTCGGCTCAAGACGAGACGTGACATTTCTGTCGCAGCGACCAGACTCTGGACCAGCTTTCCTCTTCCTGTCAAATCCTCTCAGTCTGTCACAATTTAAGACTAGACTGAAAACTCACCTCTTCTCCCTGGAGTTAGTACGAGTTAGTCAGGTTATGTTGGTGTTTTATTGTAGTTTTCACATGTTATCTGTATATATGTATGTGTATCTGTTTTGTTGACTTTATGTGAAGCACTTTGGTCAGTTGAAGTTGTTTTAAATGTGCCATAGAAATAAACTTGAATTAAACTGAACTGAGCTTCACACTGTCCAACAGCCCTTCAGTCATGTGCTTTGAACTGCACATGCACATCTTGTTTAAAGGTTATATAGAGGATTTTTACAGAAGTGAAATACGGGGACAGTCCTTTTTCAAATGTTGTGTATGAGTGACACCACCTTCCTCCTCCACAGCTCCCTCAGTAGAAACACCTCCTCCTGCCTCCTTACTCTAGAAATCATGCTTGTTTACATCCAGTTCGCGTTCAGAATAGGAGGGTTTCAGTCATGTGATCACGATGATGCGCGAATTTCAGGTGGAGGGCAGGAAGTGAAGACAAACACAACAAACACGGCTCTGGAGAACACGGATATGGAGAAGAGTTCTTATTGTAAGGATTTAGAGCCAGTAGCGAGGCAAAAGTACGAGCAGTTAGTCGACAAATATATTGGGCGTGACCCTGATCTTATTGAAAATGAGAGAATTTTCAACCGAAGTAAAAGATTTGCCGACAATCGAGGCAGAAGAGATCACAAACTTTTTAGCTCTTCAGACATCGTTCTACACCAGACAACAGATGAAGGCGTATAAAAGTTTGGAGGCATATAACTTTTTTTGTCAGTGGATGGGTCCTCAACCTCGGTGCAAAACGCCTAAATGATGATTATCGTTTGGTCTTCGCCAGGGTGAGTGTTTCTCTTATTTTATGTGTATAAACTGTTATGGAAAAAACTGCAGTGTATCGGCAGTGACCTCTATCTGAACTATTTAATGTCAACAAACGTCGTTAGCCGTTAGTCGTTAATGATTCGTTTATGTTTAGGTAAACCACAAAAAACAATTTATCTTTGTAACAAACCTCTGTCAAAGTGGTCACTGCAGACACGAGCATTAGCGAATTCTGCTCCTCCCGATCGTAAACAGGTTTGTAATCCACTTTTTATGGTGTTGTTCTGTCGGCTTTTCCCATTTCTGACCTTTGTGGACGACTGTATTCAGTACTCTAAAAAGAAAAAAATCGCTTTTCCTTCTCTCGGTTAGAACGATTGGCACAGCCATAAACTACACAACACATCGGCATTTTCCTCCAGTCAGCTCACTTCCTGCCCTCCATCTGATTTTGCGTGCTGACAAACGTAGCCCTGTGACGTCACGTGAAACCCAGATATTACTGTTGAACTGACCTGTCTAGAAATATTTTAGCGACCGACGTGTCGGTTTTTAGACCCTTCGTCTGCTTCAGTCGCGCCATCGCTGGAAGGACTCTCCAAGAATCACCTCAGTTTATCTTCGCTCCTTTTCTCCTTCTCTTCTTCTTTCAGCGACCTCAAAAATTGACTTTCTTTTGCGGCGAACTGGTCGTGGATTCTCGTCCGCCATTGCAACAAACTTTGTGGGAATTGCAAAGAAGCGACAGTTTGAAAAAGCCTCTAAGACCCGGCGCATAAACCACATAATCCCCGCGCGCCGGTGAGTCAGTTACACTAGAAACACAGGGAGTTTGATTGACAACCTAACAGCCAATAGATAAAGAGGGAGCCTTGTTTTCTATTGGCCAATGTTTATCTGGCCTCACTACGTCCACAGTTGATAGATTTTTTTTTTTTTTCATCATCATAATTACAAGGCTGCTGTGTCTCTGTAATGGTATTTTAAACTTTCAATGACAATTTGAAACAAAAAAAATAAATAAATCCTCCATACAACCTTTAAAATCCCATGATATGATGTTATTAAAAAAACAAAAAGAAACAGAAAAAAGGTCAAACCAACAAAGTCAATCCAAAGAAAATGTATGTACTTATATGTATTGCATGAGTTCTCGAGTGCAGTCAGAATATGGCTGCTGAAACTGAGTGTTCCTATGCTCCAGCTTTATTTACACCACATCAGAGTCTGAACATTCAAATACTGTATCAGGTCAACAAACAAAACTGAATAGATGTGGCTGCCTCTTTATGACACCATATTTTAACCCAGGTTAGAGCAGTTTTTCACTTTTGTTGATACTGGGGGCTGTACTTACCCTTTATCACCACTAGAGGGCGACATTGCTTTAGTCAAAAAACTAAGTATTAATGAACTCTGATTAAAAGGCCCTAGATTTGACCACAATAGAGGCTTTGCACCGTCACGTGTCCCCCATGGCAACGGTACCTACGCCGCCATGACAGCGGGCACACTATGTCATTGACTTGAGCAGCATCGGAGAAACATGGGCAGGTTTTGTTGTGTATTTGGTTGTTCTAGACGCTCTGAAATGGATAAAATGATTCGTTTCTTCACTGTTCCTCTGAAAATGACTCATCAGGATCAAACAAGGGAATTATCGAAAAAAAGACATGGATTATAGCAGCAAAAATAAACCACAAAGAGATTTCCAATGTTACCATCAAGACACCTGAAGTTTCATCAAGGTATTTGCTATTTAAATTGTTTCATAGTTTATTTAATGAAAGAAGCACATTTACTGAACAAAAATGTCATTAATTTATCCAGGAAAACCCGCACTAGTTTACGATTCAACAAACCCACACTGGGCTCCTATGATCAACATGACGCACGAGTGGAAGAGTCTGTGAGCCGAACCTGGAAAGAATCGGCCATGAAAAGATCCTCACAAACGTTAGAAAGATCCACTCACAAAAAGTGATTCATTCTAGAAGACATAGTTGTGGATAAAGCAAGACAATAAAGAAAACATGGGTCCTACGACGAGTGACATGTTTATATGTGCGCTGGAAGATCCAGTTTCTACTGCCACTCACACTGCAAATGTTTTCTTTTTACATTTGAGTTCAGTAAATGTGCTTCTCTCATTAAATAAACTATGAAACAATTTAAATAGCAAATACCTTGATGAAAGTGATGTGAGTGTGTCTTGATGGTACCATAGGAAATCTCTTTGCGGTTTATGTTCTCTAGACATAATTCCCGTCTTTTTTTTTGATAATTCCCTTGTTTGATCCTGATGAGTCATTTCCAGAGGAACAGTGAAGAAACAAATAATTTTATCCCTTTCAGAGCGTCTAGAACAACCAAATACACAACAAAACCTGCCCATGTTTCTCCGATGCTGCTCAAGTCAATGACATAGTGTGACCGGTGTCATGGCGGCGTATGTACCGTTGTCATGGGGGACACGTGACGGTGCAAAGCCTCTATTCATCATTTTAATTTGATCCATGGGACATTCCAGTATAGAATGTGTTTATATGTCTTGAATGTTCCACAGTGTGACATTAAACAGCTCTACTTTACATTTATTCAATTACAGGTGGTTTTACAGCTCAAAAATACCTCGAAAAACAACATTCTGACTGTGAACGGGGTCGCCTCTCCACAGATCTGACCTGTAACTTGGTCTGGTTCGGTCTCCGTGAAGATAAAAACTGAAAAATTCCAGACGAAGCAACAACATCACCGAGGAGGAAAGCATTTGACGGACGCTCCACCAGAAAAGTCCCACACAGCTCTGGTAGATTCAGGACAAAGAACCAGCGCGTTTTGCATCGTGCGTCTTGTTTATTCCAGGTTCCCGTCAGCTCCCACAGCGTCCGGGTGAGTCCAGGGCATCAGGTTTACAGACAGACAGCAGATCATAGCCTCCTCGCTCCTCCATCCATTTGAGTGCATTCATTATTCAGGACAGGGGCACTTTCCTCTGCCGTACAAACCACTCTGTGTGCAGACCTGTGAGGAGACCGCCACATACTCAGGCTGCATTAGACTGGACAATACCAGATAATGCTACGGCAAGTATTGAAATATCGAACCAATATCGATACCGAAGAGTTTTGTGTGTAAATGCATTGACTCTCCTCTGCTCATTAAAGGTCCTAGACTACACAAAATTGACTCCTGTGAGATTTAAGTCAGGATATAGATTCGATTTCAACAACAAAAAATATTTATTCAAGTTCACTGTGGTGTTGGGCAAAAAGAAATAATACATATTTACAAAAAAAAAAAAAAAAAAAAAGAACTGTGCTCAGGGACAGAAATGAATGAAACTACAAGACAATAATCCGTGTGTCATTCGCTCATTTGTTTTTCAAAATAAAACCAAAGATAAGAAAACAAAAAATCAATTATTTTCATCATTATTTGTCTCCAAAACCAAAAAAAAAAAAAAAAGAAGTTTTCAATTTTGTGTTGGAAAAAATTGATAACGTCTCTCTCTCTCTCTCTCTCAAGTCCAAGATTAGACCTGGTTTAGTTCTGGTGTTTAGTCCTGGGATCAGTCCTGGTTTAGTCCTGGTTTAGTCCCAGTTTAGACCTGGTTTAGACCTGGTTTAAACCTAACGTTTCTCTCTCTCAAGTCCAATGTTAGTCCAAGATTAGTCCTGGTTTAGTCCTCCTGGTTTAGTCCTCCTGGTTCAGTCTTGGGATCAGTCCTGGTTTAGTCCTGGTTTAGACCTAATGTTTCTCTCTCTCTCAAGTCCAAGTTTAGTCCAAGATTAGTCCTGGTTAAGTCCTGATTAAGTCCTGGTTTAGTCCTGGTTCAGCCCTGGGATCAGTCCTGGGTTTAGTCCTGGTTTAGTCCTGGTTTAGTCCTGGTTTAGTCCTGGTTTTGTCCTGGTTCAGTCCTTGGTCAGTCTGTATGTGGCACAAAAGTCCAGCATTGCAGTTTAAGTCACGGAAACGGCCATTATCAGTTTTTTTTTTTTTTTTTTCCATTTTCATTTAAACACAAAATCGAAAACTGAAAAAAATGGTTTTATTTTGAAAAAACAAATGAACAAATGATACACGGATTAAAAACCCACTTGTATCCAGCTGCACTCATGTGACCTTCTCGAGAAGCAGAGCTGAACTGCTTTTATAGGCGAGTTTCAGCTGACGTCATTGTTATTAAAAGCCCGTGTTGCATGCTGGGAAATATTTTGGTCGGAGGCAAGAAACACGACAGCGGTCAAACACAGTGCGTAACCTCACGTATTTATCCCTGATAATGGTAAATTCCTGCTGCATTATCGGATGCACAAATAGAAGCACGGAAGAAGGAAAATGTCTTTTTCGTATTCTGAGTGAAAAGAACCGCTAACGGTGAATTAAACGGCTTTCAAACATTCACAGAGCAAACGTAGAAGATCCTAACAAACCGTGGACTCCAACAAGTTCAACAACACATCGAGACTCTTGGAGGTTTTCATCTTTTCTGCTGTGAATGGCCCAGGAGTTTCCACCAAGTCATTGTGGATATCGCCCAAGTGAATATTTGTCCAGGTAGTTGGTGATTCTGACCAGAAATTTGGTTTGGTCCACCTTTTGTCGGGGTTGAAAAGGGTGATTTGTCGTCCGTCGATGCTTATGACCAATTTCTGGTCAAATGGTCTTGGGTCCTCTGCTGTTAGAGTGGATAAATAACCGGGATCAATACCCTTTACGTGCTTTCTCGCTCCGTCCGTCATGTTGAATTAGTGTTTCTTGCCGCCGACCAAAATAATTCCCAGCATGCAACGCGCGCTTTTGTCAACAATGAAACTCGCCTATAGTTTCCTTCTGCAGGAAGGACCTCCCTCCAGGTAAGTACAAAATCTACAGTTCAGATATTAAAGTTAACTTCACTTTTATCTAAAGTTAACCATTAGATTTCCTACAACAATCTAAGTCCCCTTTACATTAAAGTGCTTAACATAAACTCTAAACACTAAATGAAATATACAAAACCCATAAAACAAAAAGAACTGAAACCAATTCTCCCGCCACATGATCTGAAACTAACTATATCCACTTTAAAATGTACTTAAAATGTATACTTGAAGATGCACTGTGTAACTTTTTGGTTGGGGTCCGTCACCTTCTTGTTTCTATGGAGATGTTATTGCTGTCATGTCCTGTTTGTTCCCTTTTATTTTGAAATTACTTACCCTGTTTTCTGTTGCAGATTTACTTCCTCCATCTTGTGTTCCACCTTTGATTACTGCCCCGCCCTTATGTGCTGCACCTGTGTCCCGTTAGCTCCCCTTTTCAGTCTGTGTCTTGTCTTCCCCATTTATCAGATTGTCTTTCTGTTTTTGTGAATGTTACTGTGTTTCTCAAGTCTTTTTGGAATCATTAAAACCAGTTAAAAACTTCTTCGTGACTCTGGGTCGTTTTGGAGCCAATCTTCGCACTACCTGACAATTGCTCTGCCTGGAATGTTCCACAGTGTGACATTAAACAGCTCCACTTTACATTTATTTATTTACAGATGGTTTTATAGCTCAAAAATACCTAGAAAAACAGACATTCTGACTGTGAGCGGGATCACCTCTCCACAGATCTGACCTGTAACTTGATCTGGTTTGGCCTCCAAGAAGATAGAAAGATTTAATGCCATACTGTGAAACATTCCAGACAAAGCAATCACTTGGAACTTCCTTAAGCCGGGCGTACACTGTGCGACTTTTGACCCTTTTTGAGCCGATTTTTCACTCGTGCGACTGTTTTGGGGATCGGGACGAGTTTTGGCGTCATCGTGTGTCGTGCTTCGTGTAGTAAACATGGGGTAAAGAAAATCGATTTATACCTCACGACCAGCTCCTGATCAGCATTCGTAGGTCGCAAGAAAATCAAACTTGTTTGAAATCCAGTCCAGAGGGTTTGGCTCTGTTGAAGTAGTTCCTCAAGCCAATTTGTCAGAATCTGCCAGAGTGCACATGCACGGACACAGAAGTGGAAGCAGGATATGAGGTTGTGGAGGACGGTGGCACCGGTGAGTGTTTTGGACACAGGACATGGAGGCGCAGTTACTCGAGCAACACAGAACAGAAGTTTGGTGAAAACTTGATGCTACTTACCTCCAGTTCCCTCTGAAGAACTGACAACCTGTGTTGCCCACGTCTGCCCACATGTGCCCACGTCTGCCCACATGTGCCCACGTCTGCCCAGGCATTTCTTAGACCAGATTTGTCGTCTCTTCTTTTTGGGCTTGTCTGTGCAGAGAATGGCACAAATTGCCAAGGCAGAGCGTCTGTTTTTTGCCTGGATCAGCTTTGTCTCCGCACGTCTGTGGTTTTCTAATTCCATGGTTTTCTTCTTCATGGTTTTCTACTTCCGGAACAACAGCTCCAGGTGTTATGTGAACGTACAGTGTGCACAGGCAGGTCCCATCCGAGCATCGGTTCATTCAGTGTGAGAACATGATTCATGAGCTGTGAACTTTTAAACCCTGCGATTTGGTCGTACAGTTTAAGCTGGGGCTGAGTGACACGACCAAAAATATCACACAGTGTATGTCCAGCATTAGACAGACCCTCCACCAGAAAAGTTACACAATGCATGTTTAAGTTCAGTACTTTTACTTACCTTATGAATTCTGAGCATCCTAATTATTCACCACGATAAGTTTATAAACCCTTTTCACAAGTTTCCGAGGCCAGAGTGGAGTAATTGCAGTAAAGTCAACAACAACTAGCATACTAACTGCACAATTCCTGATTCCCAGACAGTAAAGCACTTAATGATTAGACACAGACAGAGCACAGTGGACTTATTTTGACCTCAAGACATCTACATCTGCACACATTCTGCTTAAATCAATGAAAACACATTTCGTAGTTCACATTTTTATTGTTGGAATGATTTGAGAAACAGGAGCCGTTTTCCTTCACTGCTAGTTCAGTTCTGATACTACAGTCGTATTTGCATAACATCAGTTCACATTATAGTTTGAAGCCCTTGAGAACAAAGTAGTGTATATACTAGTACTGCAGGTAGGGCTGAGTACTGTTAAAGGGCCCGTATATATGCTGCTTTCTGTTCTAATGTTGTTTCACGAACAGACATGGAGTTGTGTTTTGTTTCATTCACATGTTAAACACACAAACCCTGCACATTTAACCTCAAAATGCTCTGTTCCACCTTGTGATGTCACGTGGTAATGTGGGAAGAAAGTGCCTCATTGTGCTTTTAAACTCCACACACTTTGACTAGAATCATTTGGATTATTTCAGCTCTTGAATTGCCAGTCTCTACTGAACCAGACATAAAAGGTAGATACTAACATGAAAACTACCACTTCATGACATCACAAGGTGGAGCAGAGCATTTGGAGGTTTGTAGACATAGACAGACTAAGACTACGTTTACACATACCCGGGTGTGTTGAGAAACGGATATTCATCATGCACACAGCATCGTTTTCAAAAAAGTGTATGTATGAAAAAGAAAACTAAGTTGTTGTCCATAATAGTGAAGATTTTTGTTTGCAATTTATTAATAATTGTGCCTGAACTGAAATGCACTGATTTGAAATGTTTTAAAGTAACTATCAGTGTTGATGTTTTGTCTGGAAAAGGGAAAAGGGGGCAGAGAATATAAGATGATTCTTCTTTCTGCTTCTTTTCATTCATTTCTTGTATGTTTGATGTTGTGACACTCTCGATGTCTTTTTATATTTTATGAATGAAATAAATAAACTAATAAAATAATAAATTAAAAAAAGTTTTCGTTCACATAAACCTGCATAAATACTCCATCGGGCGCCGTCATAACTACACCAAACGTCTGGGTGCAGCTGCTTAGATTCAAACCCGAAGCATTTATTCCATTACAGTTGTAAATTTTACTCACAAATACCTTGAAAAACATGCATTAGTGAGCGGGCTCGCCTCTCCACAGATCTGTTAAAGAATTGGCAAAATTGCAGACCTCCGAGCCTCATTGGTCTCTGGTCATGGATATGAAACGTCAGCTGTGTGCAAATGTAAACACATGAAAAATGTTTGCACCAGAAGAAATGCGACATAAGAACGTAGTTTTCCAGAATCTCCATTTTAGCCAGAGTTTTTAGAAATATTTGTTTTCAGAGGTGAATTTTTCATTTGAGTGTAAAAGGTGGGAACAAACGAAGGGAAATGTCCTGTGCACGTGTAAACTGGACTTTATGATAAAGGGTGAGAATGAAACAAAACACAACTCCAGGTGTGTTGTTGACAAAGTAACATTATAACATGATTTAAAACTCTCAATAGCACATTTTACATAATATAGGACCTTTAAAAGTTACCAGTACCGTACCAAAATAAATAAATACATACATAAATAAATAAATAAAATAAACCAAATGAAAAAAAAAAAGGTTTCTTCAAATAAATACTGTTAAACTGGCATAACACACATTGTACTTTTTGTCATTATTCTAGATCACAGGTGTCAAACATAAGGCCCAGGGGCCGGATCCGGCCCTCCAAGACCTTTAATCTGGCCCTCGGCTGATTTTCTACTAAAATATTTTAATCATATTTTCGATTAAAATATTGGTAATTTTCTGCGGTGCTTAGCATAGCAGCATCTCCAGCGTCTCTGTACGTGGCCCCTCCCACCAGAGCAGCACAAATGAAGACTTGTCTCTTTCCAAACGCTCTTAAAGGACGATCGTTTTGACTGTTGACCGTGACACCCTCATCAGAAAAATGTCCAACATGAGAAAAGTGGAGCCGAGTGCAGGATTTTCCAAGAAAAATTTACTTATTCCTATTTACATACAAGTTAATGTTAAAATATTGTGTTGAAATTGCATTTTTTTTTCATAATATTTTGTAAAAGAAAGAGTTCATCATTTAAAAAAGATTTCTGTAATAGATTTGTGTTTCTCTGCACAAATATTTGAACTTATTGTTATTTTTGGGGTTTATATGACATGAATTTTCTGATCCGGCCCCTTTGGGATAAATGAGTTTGACACTCCTGTTCTAGATAATGATTAGTGCAGTAATATGACTGGGAGTCCATCACCTGCTTGTTTCCATGGATACATCATTGCTCTGCCTGAAATGTTCCACAGTATGACATTAAACCGATCTACTTTACATTTATTCGATTACAAGTGGTTTCATAACTCAAAACTAACTCAAAAAACAAAAACCTCTGACTGTGAGCGGGGTCGCTTCTCCACAGATCTGACCTGTCACTTGGTCTGGTTTGGCCTCCATGAAGATAGAAAGATTTAATGCCATACTGTGAAACATTCCAGACAAAGTAATGAGGAAAAGTGTTTGACGGACCCAGCACCAGAAAAGTTACACACTGCACTTTCAAGTACTGAAAACAAGCGAATATTAAAGTACATTTCTTGTACAATATCTGGACCTGGACATAAGTGAGGTACCCAGCTCTATCTGTGCACATGAACTAATATACCAGTGTTTTTTTGTTTGTTTGTTTTTTGTTCATTTTCATCTCTGTTAAACAATTTCTAGTCCTAGTCGTCCAGAATTAACTCCTCATTTAGTCCAGATTTAAAACAACAACAACAAAAAAATACTATTCTGAATTCCTGACATTGGATTTGACTTTGACTTTCATTTCATCCGTGCACCTTCAGATTACAGTTAGAGATTACAATTGTATTACTGTCTCATATTTTGAAGTAAAAGTACCCGTTGGTCAAAGCACATGAATAAAATATCACATTTTTATTGATGGAATGATTTGAGAATTGAACAGTAACCACTTTGTGTGAAAGAAGAAAGAAATCCACACTGCAGTTCTTTGAAGTGCCCAATTTTTTTTTATTTTTTTTTTTCAGTGGCACCACAGTGTGATGTTTCTGGTTTTCTTTGGACATGTCTGAAAAAAGTAAAACGTGACCTGAAATGTCAAATTATGGTGTCACTGAAATAAAAAATTGGGTATGGAAGATAATTTGTTCCATCAGATTTTGAATTTTAAATGCGGTTGAATTTCTCACTTTGATTTTTTTCTTTTACTCTGTATAAAGATGTTTGAATTATTTTTAATCAGAATTTTTGTTTACTTTTTCAATATGTTTCAAATTCTAAATAAAAATTCCACAACATATATTTTCAAGCTCTCAAACAGTTGAAATTCAGAGTGTAAAATTTGCTGTGAAAAATTTCAAAACCAAGGCAGAAGCAATCGATCACGTGAGAGGAGGACAGAGGCTGTTTCCTATTGGCCGTTCTGATGTGTGGGCGGGGCTTACACTTAACAAATTAAAGAGATGAAGTTTGATTGATTGATTGATTCGTTTTTATTCCGAGTTTGTGCCAAGAGAGAAACAATAATCACTTATACTACATATACATTGTAAACAATATAAGAAAAAATTATTAACCCACCCCAGTTTATTTAGGTTTAGGTTTATTGACGCTAAGTCTGACCAATCAGATCGCTTCACTGCACCATTTCCTGCTTGATTACTAAGTTAGATTGGATCACTTTGGATCGATTGCTTCGGCCTTGGCATCTTGGATTGTTTCTGTGAATTTTTTTCACTGAGAATTTTACCCTCCGTTCGATGATCCTTCCAAAACGGTTTTCCAAAGAGCTTGCCTAGCGACACGCATGACACGCCCCTTTTGCTGGGACGGTGTGACTCAGATCTCAGCAGCGGAAAAGTCGACCGAGCAAGGCTATCCCCACTGTGATGAGTAAATATGAAGTGTTTTCAGTGTGTTTGGACACTTTGGTGGTTTAAATGACAGTTTCAGTTTCAGTTAGTCGGTGTTGTGGTGAGGCCAATATTGAACAAATACTTGATTTAACGGGCGTCTGACACACGAAACATAATAATACACTTCAAGCTCGGACTTGACGTCAAATCCGAGGTCCAAGTGGGAGTCGGAAGATAATCAAACGCAGGGTTACACTGAATTTTGACTGTTGAATTTGACTGCTTGAAAATATTTGTGCTGAATGTGCTTTATTTTGAATTTTAAACACTTTGAAAATATACACAAAATCTCAGCAACTAAAATTCTGAATAAAAATAATTCAAACATGTTTTTTCAGAGCTAAAAAATTCAAAGTGAGAAATTCAACAGCATTTAAAATTCAAAATCTGATGGACCAGAATTATCTTCCATAACTGGGCGCTTCAAAGAACTGCAGTGCGGATCTCTTTCTTCTTTTGCATGATTTTTGTGTTTGGACCCAGCACACAGTCCCAATATTTGTTGAATGTGCATGTCTCTATCTGCCAGCAGCCATTTTGTGTCACTGCTACTTCTGATGTTCCAGTAGTGTTTGTATTTTTATCAGTTCACATTATAGTTTGAAAGCCCCAGGACTGACCCAAAAGTCTCTTCACTCTCCCCTCGTCCAGATAAACCTGATGTCCTCGGGTCACTGCCAGCCAAAGTCCTGCCCGGTGAGCTGGTAGAACCTCCTGTTATGTGGTCTGTAGAAGTCTCTGAGCTTGAGGAGCACCCTGGGGTCTATGGGGGCGTGGGTGCGTCCCTTGGTCTTGCCCAGGCAGTGGGGTTTGCTGCTGCCCTCGGGTTTCTTCAGGCAGGGGAAGCCTTTGGTCTTGTTGAAGTAAAAGTGCTTGTCCGTGATGATGCGCTGAAGACCCAAGAAGTCCTGCACTTTGGCCATCTCGCCGGCGGGGTCGCTGATGAGCCGCTCCCCGCTCACCAGGTGGATCTGCTCCAGAGGAAACCAGTCCAACCAGCGCTGAAGGTGCAGGGCGTACAGGCCGATCCACAGGGGGCTCCACTGAGAGTCCATCTCACCTGGACGGACAAAAGAACAGAGGTTTGTAAGTTTACTGAACTTCTGAAACCGTCTGCAGTGGTTCAAAGTTCATCCTCACTTGCTTTATGCATTCAGAGCATCTTAATTATTCACCATAATGAGTTTATAAGCACTTTTCTCAATTCTCTAGCGTGCACTTCTGGATGATCACACACTAAAAAGCTTTATAATTAGATGAAGACAGAACATTGAGGACTTACTCTGACCTCAAGAGCTACTAAGGCTACATTCTGACTGCAGGGTTTAATGCTCAGTTTGGACTTTTTTTGCAAGGTCATTCACATTTCCAGTTAAATACGACTTGTATATGATCTCCAGTGTGAACTTTAAACGCCCCAAAAGTGTCCCGCATGAGCACTGGAGGACACGAAAAGCGAGTGTGCTCAGTGTTTACAGACGTCACCTAAACTTGTCTCCCAAAATACAGTCCAGTTCTTGATAAAATGTTCAGGTTACACGTCCACGGCTGCTTCGTTTGTTTGAGTCTTTAGCCTCCTTGTATTTTCTCGCAGGCTCTTTATTTTTCGTTGACATTGAAGCCAGGACCGTCTGTAGCTGCACTCGGACATTTTTTTTGGCAATCATTTCAAAAACCACCCAGTGATCCCTCCAAATATTAATAAACTCGCTAATCTTGCTTTCCCATTAACAAGACTCCAAGCCTGAGGTGTAGGTGGGATGAATGTGACCTGACCGTTCAGACTGAAGTCACATGTCAAAAGATCAGATATGTATCAGTTTTAGGAGCACATATCCAAGTGTCCTGGGTCACATTTGAAAAAATCAGATCTGTGTGGTTCAGACTGTCATTAAAAGATCAGATACAGGAGCATAGGGGCGAAAAAAATTGAATCAATCAGGCTGCAGTCTGAACGTAGCTTATATAATAATACATAAAAATAAATACATATAATACATAATAATACTTTAAGATTTTATAAGAATAAGGCCCTTTAAATTGTGCCAATTTAAAGAGCCTCTACCTCATTATTTATGTAATTAAGTAATGATGAGACATAACTTTGGACCACCATTTCAAATAATACTTCTGTTTATTTAAAATTGTTGCTCTGTTCTGTTTTTCTCGTTTTTCAGGCTTTGATTTAACACAGTCTGACAACTCATTTAGTCTGTGAACTGTGTCACAGTGCCCTTCCCTCTGCTTACTCGGCGACATTTCTCAACTCAACATACCCGCTCCCAACGACAAAATACTTCTTGTATGTTTATTGTCATGAAATAGAAATCCAGGAAACACATAAACATTGCACACTGGAAAAACCTACTCATGGATCATACCTCAACAGAATCTCTCCAAAATACCAATAATAGATCATTGATGGAACCCCTCTCTGTCTGGACTCCACTCATGTTGTTTCTACAAACTACCCAAACATAAACTTGCCTTTTCCCCCCTTCTCCCTAGAAATGGCATTAACTCACATGCATATAACATATAATCCCCTCAATCAACAAATAAAAAAACAATAATAAATAATCATTTTAAAAAATTTATTAAAATCAAATTTGGCCAAACAAGGACCTATCCCACTTCTCATGCGCCCAAATCTCTCCTTTTTTTTTTTAACGCACCACACTGATTTGAATACATCTCACAAAGCTCCTCCAGCCTCCAGCTCCTCCTACAGACATATGTTTTGATCTGTGAGTGTGCAAGCCTCCATCTCCAGACCCCTGCTGTGATTGGAGGGTTCAGATCAGATGGCACCAGGTTCTTCAGGAGCTGATTGGTTTCCACCAACACCTGGTGGTGGTAACACCTGGTCAATCCTGGGCCCTCACCTGGAGCCCCAGCCCTATAAAAGGACACGCCCCCTGCCACTCAGGGCAGCTGTTCTGACTGTACACTGTCTGCCACTTTAGTTTGTGTCTTGTGTTGTTTAACTTGTTTGAGACACTTTTAGTCCTTGTGACTTAGTTAGAGTTGGTTTTGTGTTTCTGTTAATTGTCGTTTTGAATACTGTTTTTATTGGCCTAGTTTTAGTTATACATTTAGCCACTCTGTTTAGAGCCTCTTTTTGTTGATTCTTGTAAGTATTTTTACCTTACAATTCTTTTAAATAAATCACAACTTTAGTTTTGCCATTTCTACATCTTGGTTATTTTGTTACTTCCCCCTGTCCCTAGCAGAACTGGGTCATAACAAAGGCTTAAACATCAATCCCAACAACTCATTAACAAACATAACTGGGGCTATGTTTTTTGTTTTTATTTTTTTTTTGTGAGGTGATTCACATTTCCAATTAAATTTGACTTGTATGTGATCTCCAGTGTGAACTTTAAACACCCCAAAAGTGTCCCACATGGAACCGGAGCCAGAACATGTGCAGCTTATTTGTTTTAAGAAGGAGATTGAGAAGAAGGACAAAATTTTGGGCCATGGCGTTTTGTGGGGCAGTGGCAGCGACGTCCGTAGAAAGGAACCCGTGGGTGGGATGAATGTGACCTGACCATTCAGACTGAAGTCACATGTCAAAAGATCGGATGTGTATCGGTTTTAGGAGCACATATCCAAGACTACATTCAGACTGCAGCCTGAAGTGACCCAAATCCAATTTTTTGGCCCCTATGCTCCTGTATCTGATCTGTTAATGACAATTTGAACAACACAGATCTTTTTTTTTTTTCAAATATGACCCAGGCCACTTGGATATGTGCTCTCAAAACTGATACATATCTGATCTTTTGACATGCGACTTCAGTCTGAAGGGTCAGGTCACATTCATCCACCTACACATCAGGCTCGGAGTCTCGCCAATGGAGGGAAAGTGAGGTTAACGAGTTTATTAATATTTGGGGGGATCGCTGTATTCAGGACAAGTTAGAGGGGTCTTATCGTAACTGGGCAGTTTTTGAAATGAAAGCCAAAGAAATGTCCGAGTGCGGCTACAAACGTTCCTGGCTCCAACGTCGACGAAAAATAAAGAGCCTGCAAGAAAATACAAGGAGACTAAAGACTCAAACAAATGAAGCGGCTGTGGACGTGTAACCTGAACATTTTACCAACAACTGGACCGGATTTTAAGAGACAAGCTCAGCGTTTCGGCGACTTCCGTAAACACTGAACACGCTCGCTGTGTGTGACGTCATCGTGTTATTATTATTATTTCCACAGTTGTCATTCTCGCCGTTGAGTTGAAGAGTATAATAAAGACTTTGAATGCAGTGCCTCAGATTTTCTTTTGATCCTAAAGAGCTCTACACTAAATATTCCAGAGCAGTTTCTCGCTTCACCTGTGGAGTGGTTCTTGAAGGCCAGGCTCTCGAACGTGGGGATGTCTGGAGTCTTGGAGATGATCTGGGTGTAGTCCGAGATGGCTCTGGTCACCGGGTCCCTCACCACCACGATCAGCTTCACCTGCCGGGACATGGCGTGCACCCGGGCCGGCGTCTCCGTGGTGACGAAGTACCGAGGCGTCTTCTCCATGACGACCTGCCCCTCCAGCGCTTTGGGCATCATGCTCCTACAAAATACACAAGAGAAACTTTTACTTGGAGCGATATATTTGTAGACACTTTATAATACGGTGAACACTGTGTTATTCAAACATTCAGTGGTGGTAAGTTACTACTGAAACCACACCTGCCCTGGGACAGACTGAATGAATCTGCACTGTCGGCCCTTACAACCACCAACACTCACAAACACACCACATTCATACACATTCATGGGTGAAGTGTCTTGCCTTAGGACACAACAGTTTGCACTAAAGTCACAGCTATCTCACTGTGACACCTAATAAATGGTAAATGAGCACTTTTGCACCTTCAAGGCCATGGAGTAAGAAAACTTTCAGAAATATCTGTGTGTATAGGATAGAAATCCGTGCATATTTGTCTGTAGTTGAGCATGAAATAAATATTTGTAAACTCTTGAATGAGTCCAGTCATACATAAAATGTGTTGTGTGGTGAAAAGCTACCACAAGAATTATAATCAACAATACATTAAAATGTACAATTATGCTTTTTTCAGTACGAAAATGAAAACACAGACACGACTTTACTGTAAAAAAAAAAAAAAAAAAACGTCATCACTTCACAGGCTTTAGTTACTGAGTAGAACCTACTGAGCTACTGTCGCCCAAATAGTAGGCTCTATTCACGCTTACGTCACAAAACCGCCAGACGTTTGAAAACATGCGGATGACGACTTCCTTTGGCTCTGTTGGCGATAGGAACTCTGACAAAATCTGGGAAAATCTGAGAAAATGGCCTGATTTTCTTCATCTAGATCTTCATCTTTGCATTATTTCTTTTTTACTTTTATAAATTGCCTCTTTATTTGTGTTTTATAATTTGTCTAATAAAAAAAGAGAGAGAAAGAGAGATGTGATTGTAGTGTTCCGTTATGTTCGGTAGATCGACACTTCCTGTTAAAGCCCCGTCCCTCATGGAAAGCTTCAGCAGGTTGTGAAGACACTGCTGCTGAATCAGTGTCGGGAAATACACCGGAAGTCGTCATCCACGTTTCCAAAAGTCTTCTGGTAAATGTGAATAGAGCTACTGTATATTCACAGTCAAGTCCATCTGAATAGTAACCAGGCCCAACTCTACTGACACAGCAAAAACTGCAGTTGTGTTTTTAACACAAAAAGTGTTATTTTAACTATTTGAAAGTTAAATGGGGATTGGAGTTGGGGTTATTTGTCAGAGTTGATATGGTTTAAGTTAAATTAACTTCCCCTAGTGTTCATTCACCTTCTCTTAGTGTTAATTTGGCTCCTCCCACCCACCACTTCAAACTCCCCTGAGAGAAAACCAGTTTGAACCAGTTTTGTTCATTATTTCATCTCAAATTGACTAAAATAAAGTAAAAATAAATTTCTCTCTCTTCCTCTCATCCCGCTTCTCTCTCTCTTTCCCTCTCTGTTCCTCACATCCCTCTCATCTGTCTTTTCTCTCTCTTCATCACCTCATGTTTGTCCTCTCTCTCTCTTTATCTTCCTCTCATCCCCTTTCTCTCTCTCTCCCTCTCTGTTCCTCTCATCCTTCTTCTCTCTCTCTTTCTGTCTCTCTCTCTCTCTCTCTCTCCTGGTCTCTCCCATAGGGCGTGGGGCAGATGGGACTCGTTTGCAGATAAATGAGTGAGGAGGCCCCCGAGGAGTGCCTGGAGACCGGGCACATCTGCCGCACACCTGCTGTACACCTGACCCCAGCCTGAGCTCACGGTGGGACGTCGCTCGCTGCTCTGCTCCTGAGTGATACCAGAGCACAGACTCTCTACTACACAAAAAGTAAACAGAGCTGTTCACCTGAAAACTACCACCTCATGACATCACAAGGTGGAACTCAGCATTCAGAGCTTTGGAGATGCTGACAGACTAATAATAAAGAGTCATTCAAACAAAACTCCAGGTCTGTTTTAAAGGACACAACATGAGATAATCCCCCAAATGTAGCATTTTAAAAAACAAAACTGAGACAAACTAAATCAGATGTGAAGGAGCTGCAAGAAACACAAATGTTCACATCATTTCATCTTGTCACATGAAGCTTTTATGTTATTAGGTTCTTTTTTCAGACCTAGAGTTTTGTTTCAGACCTGACAGTTTCGACTCCTCACTCGCGCTCTTCCTCAGAGTGGTCATGTGATGTTGCTGTGACGTGTCGCTCAGCTGATTTAAACAGGTTTTGAGGAAGTGGGACTGCAGATGGCGCTGTCGTCCTGCCTCCACCGGTAGGAAGACAGCGCCAAAACCTGTTTAAAACAGCTGACCGGACACGGCACAGCAACATCACATGACCACTCTGAGGAAGAGCGCGAGTGAGCAGTCGAAACTGTCAGGTCTGAAACAAAACTCTAGGTCTGAAAAAAGAACCTAATAACATAAAATATCAGAAGACCAAATGAACCTCATTGGACATGAAGCTTTTGTCACTTTAGACTCACTCACAGTGGGAAGAGGAAGCACAACTTTTACTCAAGTAACAACACTACTGTTCCACTGTATATCAAAATATCCAAATTGAAACAGACACCAAGACTGTTTTTTGATTGATGTTATTTGAAATAAACTTTAAATTAAAGGGCCCATCTCATGCAAAATAACTCTTTTCACATTGTATCTTCTGCACATAAACAAGCACAATTTGGGTTTTGGAACATCCATTACACAATAGTTCTGAAATCTTCCTGATTTCTTGGAGACAGTCACAGACCAGGATGTCATGGCTGGTGCTCCCTCCCTCTTTTCCCTGTGCATGTGTGTGTGGGCGGAGTCTCCTGCACCTCTAATTCGTCTCACCTGCGAGCAATCAAGAGCTGACTACTTGAGACCTGCTCACCTGCGACACTGTGCCAGATTGTTTTCAACCAACACAGGGTGAACCTCTTGGCTCCTCAATTCCGAGTTTTTTGCCACTTACGTTTTCCGCATGTGTTGGACCCGGAATCGGACGAGGACTTTGAGGAGCACGAAGCTCAAGCACCGCATCAGTTGGACATTACTGATTGGCAGTGTTGGGGAGTAACAGATTACATGTACCGGCGTTACGTAATCAGAGTACAAATTATGAGTAACTGTATTTAGTTACAGTTACTGTTTCCATGAGTGGTAATTGGATTACAGTTACTTTGTTAAAATAAATGGATTACATGGTGGTATTTTCCTGTTTTCACATTTTGGTAAACCAGGTCTAAACCAGGACTAAACCAGGTCTAAACCAGGTCTAAACCAGGTCTAAACCAGGTCTAAACCATGTTGTGCGGACTGTATCTCCTCCTCTTCTATAAATAATATTTATTATTTGGTTGAGTAAAGTCTGGGCTTTTTATTTTCTTTTATCAGATAAAACATTTTATGTGAAGATTTCCTCGTATTTGCTTCTCAGCAGCAAATCAAGTAATCGAAAGTATTCAGATTACGTTACTTATTTTAAGTAATTTAATGGATTACTTTACAAACTACATTTTGGGGTATGTAATCTGTAATCTGTAATCTGTAGGGGAATACATTTTAAAAGTAGTCTTCCCAACACTGCTGATTGGTAAAGTAGGGGTGTGCATTGCCTTGAGTCTGACGATACGATACATATCATGAGTCAAATGTCACGATTCAATATATCAAGATATATCCCGATACTAAAACAATGGATGATATATTGCGATTTTTCAATAATTACTTCTAATAATACGGTCAACTACACCTTCAAGAGAACACAATTGTATGAAATATAATTCATAAACTGAGAACTGTGAATGTAACTAATGAATTTTGGTGAAAAATATTATTTTAAAAATCCATTCAGATCCATTTTGAATCGATTCGAGAATTGTGCAATGAAGTATCACGATATATCACTGAATCGATTTTTTTCTTACACCCCTATGGTAAAGTATTAATGTAGAACAAGGAGCTTCTGCTGTCGCTTTTGTTTAGGTGTTCATGTGGGAATTGTCAGACAATGAGGGGCAGAAGTTGGTGGAGCGGGGGAGGGGGGCGGGTGTGAAGCGCTTTCTGCTACGTCAAACGCGTCATAGGTGTAGCTGCCGCGTCATCGTTGTAGCAGCTTTAGTTCGTTGTCACATGGGAGGGTGGCACAAATACGCTGCAATTTGTTTAAAAAAAAAAAACGCTGAATCAATCTAAAAAACACTTCAGCAACAAATACAAGGCCCACACATCACTCTTAGAAGGTAGAAAGCTCTGAGTACTGTTACACTGTACAGAATATGACTGAAGTAGGAGTAAAAATACGACTCATTTCATCTTAATTCAGAGCGTTTAATGTGATGAGGTCAAACAGTGAAGTGAGTGTGTGGCCCTCTTAACCCCTCCACACTGGGGACAGTCAGAGGGGACAGGCCTCTCTCTCTCTGCCCCTCCGTGAGCTCATGTTTCGGCCTGCACCTGCAACCCGAGCCCCTGTCGATATATCTCCACCCGGCCCTGCTGCCCCCCCCACCCCACCGCACCCACAAACGCACCCAGACCTGCCCTCACATCTGATCTGCAGAGAGCGCGGGGTTTACCAGCACTTATCCTGCTGTAAATGTAACTGTGAGGAAGAGGAGGAGCGCATATGTACGTCACTGTATGATCCAGAAAATATGGCGAGGAGAAAATCCTGTTTGTCGACTGGACAAAAGTTAGTTTGGTTGAAGACGTTTCGCAGCTCATCCAAGCTGCTTCTTCAGTTCTGGTCAGACGCTGGTGGACACTTCCTTATATCTGCAGGGAGGAGCGAACTGCACTGAAACTAACACACACACTTGTTTACAGTTTCTGTTTTTTAGTTCGGCCTATTGACCTGTACAGGGTGTGGGGTCTAATTAGCAGAACAATTCATGGCCAAAATGGAGCTTCCACACCTCTGGACCTGACCTGACTACACCTGTTGTTCTCTTGTTTGTTTTGATTTAGGTTTGAGGATAGAGTTGTAAATAGGAGACAGATGGTGTCTGAGTCCATTTCTGTTTAGAGAAGGATTCTCTTTCTTAACAAAAATGGTTTCTTTCACTCCCCTCTCAAACCAGTTCTTTTCTCTGGCAAAAATCTGTATCTCGTTGTCCTCAAATGAGCGGCCTGTGGCTTTTAAGTGGAGATGTACTGAGGTCCACTGTTGCTCTCTCGTCTGTGTTGGTACATCCTCTTGTGAAGTAGTTGTTTAGTTTCTCCAATGTAGCGTTCACTGCAGTCTTCACTGCACTGAATGGAGTAGACCACATTGCTTTGTTTGTGGCTCGGTGTTTTGTCTTTGGGTTGAACCAGTTTCTGTCTTAAAGTGTTCGTAGGTTTGAAATAGACCGGGATCTCATGTTGTCTGAAAATTCTCCAGAAAATATATAAGTTATTATCACAAAATAGAAGCTTTGACATGTTCCTGGAGGTTACAGGGGCCAATCTACTACCAAGTTCCATATTAGGAATAGGAATTTATTAACTCACAAATATAGTGAAATGTAAAGCAGGTTAATAAGAACCTTTAAAGACTCATGGGCCACAAAGGGTTCTAACATTTGATGGAAGCGCCGGACCAGGAGCAGGATGGAGTTTTTTGGTAATCCACCTCCATAAAATAAAAAAATAAAAAATAATAACATGGGATATGTAGAAAACATATCCCATGTTACTGAAATATCCCATAATTGAAAATCATTACAACAAAATATCTGTTTTTCAAGTCCCACAGCATTTACTATTTATTGAAATGACTTTGAAAAACACTGAAAATTATTATTATCATTGTTCTTCAAGTTCGGTGGCCTGGATTAAAAAGATTAAAGGGCTTCATATGGCCCCCGGGCCGTAGTTTGCCCACCCCTGGCCTAAACTATAACACAGAACCAAATAAATAAAGCCTTTTCCAATAACTGATTAGTTTCTTCTGCAAACACAAACTGAAACTTGCATTAAAGTTGCTTAGAACATCCATAAAGTCCATAAAAAGTTATTTCACTTCACTGTGTCTTTGTTGGCGTCACTAAAGATGTGCCTGTGCTCTTTGACACCTGCAGTAGATCCTGTTTCTGATCTTCATTCTTTGTTCGGCTACAGTTCAAATATTGAATAAGATTCACCTCATGCACAAGCAACATCATGGACAGTTTTCTAGACTGCACATTTTTATAACCTTCTGAAAGTCTCACCATCAGTCCAGTCTGCTGAGGGGATTGTTCAAAATGATTTTTGGCAGATCAAGAGCTTCGAAGAAACATTCATGCTGGTGGAGACAAAATCCCTGATCTGCTTCTCTTTATAATCTGCTTGATTAAGAGCATCACGTCGCTTTGGTGGAACCTCTGAACCTTCCTTTTCCATCATATTGTGAACCATCAGCTTCTTCTGTTCTTCTGTCACACCGGAGTCGAAGAACTTCAAGCCAAACATTTCTTCACTCAAGTACTAAAGATGTGGCCAAAAGCTGTTAAGGGGCTTTCTTCACAACAGAATTTTCAGACTGTGACAGCTTCTTGCAGAAACTTCATCCAAAGCTCTTCCTAAATCATCTTTTGGACCCTAAAACCTAATGCAGGGTTCTAATCGACGTTATCTGAAACCTTTTTATTTTTTACCATGCTTTGATGGACCACACTATCATACCGTCTATGATCCATGCACTGAGAATGAGAAACACTTGCCCTTCTCGTGTTTATCGTGGTGTTAAACACTCGTTCTCAAACTCTATTAAAAGTGTTTAGCGCGTAGATTAAAGACTCGCTCACATTAAACTCCACATGAACGTGCTTTTATCTGCAGAATGAGCTTTTAAAGACCAGGTTTTCAAGCAGAGAGACTACTAAACACATTTTCTCATTTGGAGCACTCAAATCTGCATACGAGATTCAATCAATAGAGATTTGATGGCACTTTACAATAAAACCTCGTACGTTTGATTGGACATTATTGAATTATACAGAAATCATGCAACAAATCGGATTAGCCACTCTGCAAGCAAGTTCCTTTAAGGTCCTGTTTTATGCACTCTTCAGACTTTTTAGAACGACTTTTTGTTCCACAGTATGACATTGAACTTATCTTAAGGTATTACTGAGCGATACTGAGGATATTTATGGATATATTATATTCAAGGTAAAGCTGTAACATATGGAAACATGCAGGGTGTTAAAATACGGTGACTAGATGTCCCTATTTCGCCAGGACAGTCCCAGTTTTGAGCCCTGTGTCCCCTGTCCCAGCAGATTTATCCAGAACTACTGATTTGTCCCAGTTTTATACAAGAAATGTCACAGGTGTCCCTATTTTGGACCTGTTTGATCTAAACCAGGTCTAAACTAAACTAAGACTAAACTAGGACTAAACTAAGACTAAACCAGGACTACATCAGGACTAAACTAAGACTAAACCAGGACTACATCAGGACTAAACTAAGACTAAACCAGGACTAAACTAAGACTAAACCAGGACTAAACGAAGACTAAACCAGGACTAAACGAAGACTAAACTAAGACTAAACTTGGACTACATCAGGAAACTAAGACTAAACTAAAGACTAAACTAAACCAGGACTACATCAGGACTCAGGAACTAAGACTAAACCAGGACTAAACTAAGACTAAACCAGGACTAAACGAGGACTAAACTAAGACTAAACTTGGACTAAACCAGGACTAAGCTAAGACTAAACCAGGACTACATCAGGTCTAAACCAAAACTAAAACTAAGACTAAATCAGGACTAAACTAAAACTAAACCAGGACTACATCAGGACTACACCAGGATTAAACTAAGACTAAACCAGGACTAAACTAAAACTAAAACCAGGATTAAACTAAGACTAAACCAGGACTAAACTAAAACTAAACCAGGACTAAACTAAGACTAAACCAGGACTAAAACAGGCCTATCACAATTTTTTGACTCATCAGATCCCTGCCAACAGTAAAGAAGAGCATAAATTGTCATTTATTCAGCCAAAAAGACAGAAAACCGTGTTTGCAAATGACCATAAAGCAAAAAAGTGCAAAAACAGAAGTCCCTCAAATTAGGACTGACACGAGAATGCACAATGTTACACATACACACACTGTATTTACAAGTTTTTATTAATACCAACCATCCCAAACTGGGTGTCCCAATTTAGAATTTGGAAAATCTGGTCACCCTACATTAAGATTAAAACGGAATTTGCAAGTTTAAATGTCAAAAAAAAAAAAAAAAAAAAAAAAAAAAAGCGACTTTCACTTTACTTCTGCGTCTGTACTTGAACTCCATGATGAGAAACAGGAAGCAGCGATAAACTCTCCTTTGTTCATTTGACATTAAATTCACACCCAGCGCTGAGCAGCAAAACTTCTGGTGCAAATAAACCAAAGAGAATAAAATATCCAAATTAAAATGGACACCAAGACACCAAGTTTTTTAATTGGGATTATTTGAAATAAACTTTAAATTAAATATTGGAAATAGAGATCGAAATCTGTTGTTTTGTTTGACACTAAAATGGAATAATGAAATAACAAACATTACAACATCCCATTTTATTGTTTTTCATTCTTGATTTAAATTCAAAAGAATGAATGGTACACAATGAAGCTGTATAAAATTTGATATTTGCTTTCCCTGAGCGTATTACAAATCAAAACATTTTCTCTCAGACCTAAAAGGTACTTCACTCTGAACCTTTGAAATACCACTTTAAGAATATGGACTTTCAAATACACACTTGATCACCACCTCGTGACATCACACAGAGGACGCGTGATATTTAAAAGACTTCTAATGGGGCGTGTGTTTGTTCAGTAGGGCGCCCTCTGCAGCTTGGGCCCTTATTGCCTCACACTAATTTGTCCTGTGGGAAATAATATGGGCCAATATTTAGTCCATCGTATATGACCTCCCATCTGTTTATCTGCTCGTCTCCATGGTAACAGAGTGGAAAGGAAAGGAGGCTCTCATCCAATACAAAACATGTCAGGAGGCCGATTTAAAGTCCTATTACACAACATTGGTTCTTATGAGCATCAAGTCATGTTTAGAATATTGTTATCTCTTTAAAAAAAAAAAAAAAAAGACCTGGAGTTGAGTTTTGTTCCTTCACACGTTACTCTTTATTATTAGTTTGTCTGCATCCTGAAAATTGACTCTCACAGAATCAATTTGAACATTTTCTCAGGGTTTATATGAATCCAATCTGTTCTAGAGTTAATTTAACACTTTTGGAAATGTTAATTTAAGTAACACTGGACCAAAGTTCCTGTTTAACCCCAAAATCAAGAGTTATATGAATGTTTTGAGAACAGATAACACTTTGTAGAGTTATTCTGATTTAGCTAAACAACACACAGAGGTGTTTTATTTTGACACTTTATTTTAGTGAATTTAAGATGAAATTATGAACAAAACTGGTTCAAACTGGTCTTCTCTCACGGGAGTTTGAAGGGAAGTTGAATTAACACTAAAGGAAGTTGAATTAACACTAGAGGAAGTTGAATTAACACTAGAGGAAGTTGAATTAACACTAAAGGAAGTTGATTTAACACTAGTGGAAGTTGAATTAACACTTAGGGGAGTTGAATTAACACTGAGGGAAGCTGGATTAACACTAAGGGAAGTTGAATTAACACTAGAGAAAATTGAATTCACATTAGAGGAAATTGAATTAACACTAGAGGAAGCTGAATTAACTTCAACTATATCAACTCTGGGAAATAACCTCAACTCCAACCCCTAATTAACTTTCAAATAGTTAAAATAACACCAGATATTTAAACTCTCCAGTTTTTGCACTGTACATTTTATCTTTAGGTCAGTGGAGATTGGTAATTCCAGGACTGAAATCATTCAAATGATTTTAGTGAAGATGCTGTATGGAGTTTAAAAACACAGTGGAGCACTTTCTGTATTACCACATGACATCACAAGGTGGAACAGAGTGTTTTCAGTTTGAGAAGAAGTCACCCTAAATGTGCAGGGTTTGTGTGTTAAACATGTGAATGAAAAAAAACACAACTCCAGTCTGTTTGTGATGAGGAAACAGAACATAGATCAGAAAATAATGTGATATGAACAGTTTAAAAAGCCAGAATTCATGTTTTGACCATTTATCTAAAGGAAACATATAACACTGGACTATTTTATTATTTTTTATAATGTTGGTCTTCATCAAAAACTCCATGCAGCTTAACTAGAATCATTTCAGTCCTGGAATTGCCAATCTCTACACAACTAAAGCTATAAAGATAAAAGGTGCTGACTTGAAAACTACCACTTCATGACATCACAAGGTGGAACAATCACCTTTTAAATATGCAGCACACATATTTTCAAGCCCTCAGATTCAACAGTCAAAATTCAGAGTGTAAAATTCGCAGTGAAAAAAATTCTCAGCAAAGATCTAAGATATCAAGGCAGAAGCCATCGAACCAGAGTGATCCGATCTAATTTAGTAACAAACAGGAAATGGTGCAGTGAAGCGATCTGATTGGTCAGATTTCGTCTCATCCAAATCTCATATCTTTGATTTGTTAAGTGTAAGCTCCTCCCACAGATGAGAACAGCCAATGGGAAACAGCCTCTGTCTCCCTCACTCACACAGGATCGATTGCTTCTGCCTTGGCATCTTGGATCTTTGCAGTGAAATTTTACACTCTAACTCTTGTTTAATAATAATAATAATAATAATAATAATAATATAATATATATTTTATTATTATATATATTATTATTATTATTATTATTATTATTTATTATTATTTATTATTTTTATTATTATTATTTTTATTATTATTTATATTTTTATTTATTTATTTATTTTTAATCTTGAACTTGAAACATACTGAAAAAGTATAATTAAAATTTTCATTCAAAAGACTAATGGAACAAATGGTCTTATATATGCAGATCTAAAATACTTCATGACACAGACTGGATTATAATACAGACTCTAGTAAACCTCTGTTCTCTCTCCCGCAGACTCATTTTGTCACCGCTCGCCCACACCCCGGCCCTGTCCCTGGGGTGGGGGGGCAGGAGGTACAAGGCCACGGGCTATTGATCCAGAGGGGCTGATCTACGACAGGGAGGAGGACGAGGATGAAGAGGAGGAGGAGCGACGGCGGACTGTTTTATAATGACATAAAAACAAAAACAAAAGATACGCAAATGCACTTTTTGAGCTCCTCATTTCAGCTTTTTGTTGTTTATTATTCAATGCAAAATTTGGAAAAACGTCATCAGCTGGTAAACAAATTTGGACTTGGTACTAAAAACAGGGTCAAAGGATCTTCCTCTTTAAATTTTTGGTACCAAGTCCAAATTTGTTTACCAGTTGGTGATGTTTTGTTTAGTTTTTTCCAAATTTTGCTAATTTTTGAAGCTGCACAGTCTTGGGTGAGTGTGTGCAGCAGATTCCAAGACACAAAGTGACTTCTCTTTGGGAGTGAACAAAAAATAAAACATTAAAAATAAAATCTTGATCTGTTTCTTTACATTCTGTGAACATTTGAGGTTATTTCAACAAGAATTGCCAAAGTTATTGTCCTGTGAAATGATGTAAAATTTTTGGGACACTCTGTATTTGTGTATTTTGTCTTTGTCATGATT